>NW_028261381.1:77579340-77651840 GCF_051295495.1 Thamnophis sirtalis
GTTTCTTGGAAGATGGGGCAATATTCATTGGGTCTGCAATATAGGAACAAAGTATATTTTGCTATGGACTGATGTCCTGTGGAAATGCAACTAAGAAAGCAAGAGAAATGTAATCGATAGTGTTTTATGCTCAAGCTGCTAGGGTGGATGTTTATATGACATCTTCATAAATATTCCAAGAACACTCAGAAGGCTGGTTGACACCCATATATGCAGTGCTTGAGTCTTATGTACTTGAGGATAGGCGGTCAAAAATATAAGTAAATTAAAAATGAGAGATTTACCTTTGGTGCTAGAAGTGCAATGATCACGCATGAAGTTATAGCTAGCAATATCTATAAAACTTGAATACAGTCCGATATAGTTATATCAAGTCTTTTGGGGAGTTATAACCTTCTCTCTGTGCCTATCTATATTGCAGACTTAACTCGGATGCTGCAGCAAGGAAAAATGCAGAACCGAATTGAGATTCAGTGTTACAAAGAAGGTATTAGCAATTTGCCATTGGATACGAATCACTATTCTCTCATGCAAAAACAAGGAAATAAAGTAAGGCATATAACCGCACCAAATTTCTACTAAACTAGAATATTGTAAAACTCCTATTCTAGGCAATAATAAGACATGCAAAGCAATTCAAACATACAGTAATAAAAGAAAGCCTTTTGTTAGTATTTTAGTTTTAGCCTAGCTTTTATATGATTCCACATTTTTCCCATTTTATAATATTTTTCTTTTATTTCATCACTTTTTCATCACTGGCATGCTTCTTCTGGGCAACTGCATTATTCTCTGGTACTAATAATTAGCGCCAACATTTCTAAGGACCGATCTGCCTAGCTTTGGGATTCTCCCACAATAGATTGATGCTCATGATACAAAGTTAGGTTTCTCTTCCTTCCCTACATTTGCCTGTCTCTGTAAATCAAGATCTCATCCCAGGGATGGCTGAGAGCATCTTTGCTTACCATGATGGCCTCGGCTTGTTTAGAGTCCAGCTCTGATACTGCCCGCCGGAAGCCTTTGGCTGAAGAACTGGAGGCGTTTGGGGTTGGCATCTTGGCTGATCAACTCGCTTAGCTTCCAGCACTGTTTTCTCCTTCTTATTCTGGGTTTTTATAGGGCATGTCTGACGTCAAAGACCCTCTCTGATCCCCCTCTGTCCACCTCCCTCCCCTTCAGCCTCAGGGAGAGAAAAGAGGAGGAGGGAAGAGATGCAGAGGAAAAAAACACTTGTGTCCCATTAAATGTAATTGCCACAAAGATGACAGGCACCCAGTTCCTGCAAACACACAGTTGATTCCCTGGCACCCAAAGTATTTGCTCAGTTATTTACCCTGGCTTTTTACTACAGCTTCCTCTAGTCATATGCATGCTGAACATTCTCAGTGAATTGTCTGTTACCTATTTTCCCTCATGTACTTTTGTGTATATTCCTATTCCAAATATACACATTTTCTTAGTTATTCTTAAGTGATAGGTTATATTGCAAAAAAATTGAAAAGCTGCAGATACCACTGCTTAATTTTGTACTAGTTTGTCCAAAGCTTTGGGAGGTGAAAATTAAATAAACTCACATTAAAATGTGAACTAAGTGGATTTTCTCTGAAGGTTAACAGTCCCACCCGATGTTTGAAACTGGGGGGAAAAAATCCTACAAAGGCCCCTCAGCAATAGCCAGATGTTTTCTACTTTTGCTAGGCAGTAAAATAGCGATAAAATGGATGGCTGTCACTGTGGCCCAATGTGCTAGTTTTTCTCTCATCTCAGTTCAGAGAACAATAAGGGCCAGAGGCAGAGCAAATGAGTGAGAAGAAGTTGTTTGTCAAGTCCAAATCCAGAGTGGGCAAATTGACAGTGAACCTAGATCAGTGTTTCCCAACATTAGCAATTTGAAGACATGTGACCTTCAACTCCTGGCTCGGGACTTCTGGAAGTTGAAGTCCATACCGATCCTAAAGTTGCTAAGGTTGAGAAACACTGACCTAAAGGAAAGACTGACATGAAAATTCAACCAATTAGTTTTTACCCAGCAGTAGGATGATAGTTTACTGATCAGAGATAGAATATTTAGCTAACTTTTTGCATTCACTGATTCATCAATTGGTTGAATGAGAATCTATTGACCAGGTTTGTCAATTTTCCTTTTCTTCCTTTGTTCTTCCTCTTTTCCAGTGCCTCATAATGGGTAGGAGATGTTTTGTAGAATGAAACTTAATTATTTTGTTTCCAAAAAGTGGGGAAAACTAGCAGATTGGATAAAATTGCTAGAGAGGCTGATTTATATCTTCTTTGGAATGGTAACAGAAATAGATATATAGTAGCAATTTCTTAGAAGTAAGCATATTTTTAATGAAGTGAAATGAACTGGCCTCCTCATCTTTCCTATTACATAATCCTCAGCATTTTAGTTCCCAGAAGGAAGAATTGCTACACTAGGGTAACATCCAGCTGATATTTACAATCCTTAGAGTCCCTCAATGTAGCTACTAATTTCTTTGCTTTAGTTGCACATAATTCTAATGGGTATCTATGCCTGTCTTAGCATTTGGGACAGTAGTCAAATGTGATAATAGAGAGAGACAAGTTGATAGATATAATCTAAAGAGAATTATGAATGTCACTTTGTTCTCCCAACAGATCCTATCTGAAAAGATGATTAGAGAACAATGCATCAAGGAACTTGTGTGATGTGGTTCCTGTAACAAGCAGAAAAATGAAAACTGCCCTGGGGGGTTGGCTTAGTGGAACCGATCAAATGGGAGAGAAACAGTTCAAATTGAGCTTAAACTCAAATGCAAAAGAGATGAAAGAAATGGCATGATCAAGGGCAACAATATGAATCCTTGGGATGCTTGCTTTGACTTCTGAGCATTGTTTTGGAGATATAAAGAAGGGAAAATATACCTTCCAGGTGTGTATGGACATTATAACCTTAACCTTCCATGTGAAATGTGCCCATCACTCAAATCCTTTCTTATGGGTTTTGTATACATTTTTGGAACGTGAATAATTACTTTCCAAGAATGTAGTAAGAACTGTCTGTCTAATTCAGGCACTGCCGTCGTATCTTTTTGCGGATGTTTTTCTAAGGAGTTCTAGCATAGTGTTTTAAGGAGTTCTAGCATGGTATAGTGTCTCCTACTTGAGCAGGGGGTGGACTAGAAGACCTCCAAGGTGCCTTCCAGCTCTATTCTGATTGATTGGTGATTGATTGATTGATTAACTGACTGACTGATTTTTCCACAAGTGTTGGACTGCTGTGCAAGACAGATGTAATGGCAAAGAGACATAGATTATTTCCTTGTTTTTTTTGCTGTGCATTCTAATATAAAATGGTTTTTACTTTCTCAACCTGCATTTTTTTTAAAAAATGACCCAATTCTTCCAAGAGCCAGTTTCATTGGGGAATATGTGGTTCCAGCATCTGGGAAAGGGAGAACTGCCTTTTTCTTCTCCACTTTATCCACACTGGTACACTTCAATCATGCCCTGTCTCATTTGCCTCCTTTCAAGACTAAAAAGTGGCAAATGCCACAACTTTCCTCTCAGCAAAACTGCTTCACCCCTGTGATCATCTTAAATGCTCTCCTCTGAACCTTCTCTAGATCTCCTATAGATCCTTTCTAGATGCCGTGGACCTAAATATTGCAGATGTCTTCACACCATTGATTTACATATAAGGGCACTACAATACTGGGTTCCACCACAAAACCGCGGTAGACTAAAGCGCGTGTGACTAAAGCGCGGTGACAAAACCGCACTGTCAAAACCGCGCGACAACAGCGCGCCGACAACAGCGCGCCGACAGAAGCGTGCTGTAACATAACCCTAAAAATAACCCTAAACCTAACCCTAAACCTAACTCTAAACCTAACCCTAAACCTTACCTTAAGTTAAATCGCGCTTCTGTCGGCGCGCTGTTGTCGGCACGCTGTTGTGGGCTCGCTTTTGACATCGCGGTTTTAGCGCCGCGGTGTTGTCGGTGCGCTTTTGACGTTCACGGTTATATCGTGCCACGACAATACTGACATCTCTATTTGCGATACCATTTCTTATTATCCATAACATGCTGTTGGGCTTTTATTACACAGTTGATGTACTGTATACTGCTTTTACACCTTCATGAACTGTTTACCATTATTCTAAGATCTCTTTCCCTGGCAGTCACTGTTAACTCTGATCCTATTAGAACCTTACATAGAAAAGAGAGACTATTCCTGACACACAGTGGTGTCATCCTACCAGTTTAATAACCGGTTCGGTGATTGAGCACTTTGCGCACATGCGCATACACAGTTTGGGAGAAACCTGACTTCCGCATTACTGCTGGGGAAGAAAACAGCTGAGGCACAGCAATCCTCTCTGCCACAAGACTCAATTGTGACAATATAGGTTTGTATAACGCAGGGGCTGGTGGGCAGGCACACCAGTTTGCTCCCAGCTGATAGTCGGAGCTACCAGTTCGCCTGAACTGGTCCGAACTGCTTATGCAACTATGAAGTTGTTTTTCATTCCAGTACCAGCATCTGGATAGAACTGGTCTTATCCATTGGCCCAAGGACAAAGCTTGACATTTAGTGTAATGAAGCAGCTGCCTTGGTATTAGATGCTGAGTAATTTAGCAAGGGGTTGTGAAATATGCTATACATTGGGTAGTATATCCTTCACCATCGAGTGCAATAGAGGAAACTGCCTGTTGCAGATGACAAAAGCCTTTGGAGAGAGAGAAAAAAAATGCTGATTGACAGCTTTGGTCCAAGCAGCAAAATATTCCTGGCCAAAAGCTGCTTGACACGGAGTAGAGAGATGAAGTGTACTCTCCATTTTGAGTGTCAGGTAGTATAATATGAATATTGTCCCTTCTTGTTCATAGATGTACATTAATATATCATTTGCCAAAAAAAAAAATGCATGGAGGACAATTACTTACAGATGATGGAAAGAGGAAACAACCAACAGAAAAGTTCATACAGATCTATTCGTGAAGCCCAATCTCCATATAGCTTCTTCTTTCTCCCTCCCCCCTCCCTCCCTCCCCCCTCTCTCTCCTATAATCTTGAATAATTACAGTCTGTCACTTGAGGCAATTACAGCCCAGTTTGGCATTCACTGAAAACTCTGCCATTCTCCCTTTACAGCTCCAATCAAGAAAAGCAAAAGCAATAGAGTTTAATAACCCATAATGATTCTTCGTGGCTTATCACCACCAGCAGCAAGATTTCTCGGACTTGAGAGACAACAGGAAAAATAGAATTAAAATCCTGCATGGTTACATGAACTTCAGACCCTTTCATTATATAGCAACTCGGCGGCTGATTGCTGTTTGCAATTCTTTGTGTCATCCCAATGAAATGAATAGTCCCACTCCAGAAGGAGGGCTCTAAAAACAGGTCCCTTCAGAGTCTACGTTTTTCCCCTGCAAATAAACATAGGCTGCTTTGGTTAAACAAAAAAAAAAAGTGCTTTAAAACCATTGAAATGAATGTAGGAATAATCAGACTCTGCTTAATTGTTTTGCTTTCAAGAAGATTCTACTCACACCTGTCCTATCATACAGTTCCTCGGAGTTGCATTTCCCCCATTTGATAGAGGAGACTTACAAACGCAGGAATTAAATTTAATGGTAGAGCTGAAGCTTTGCCTTTTGGAAAAAGATCTCCAATATACAATTGGCCCCAATCCTGCTGGCCTTTTATTCTAAAACCACAATTTTTTTAAATGTTAAGGCCAGATTGACTGGAGTTGCCAACCGGAGGATTCTGGGTTCCTGTTAATTAATCCTTGTTGTTTTTAATTGCATTTTTCCCTTGCTTGTTGGTTGAAGCCCACCCAGAATCACAACTGCTTGAGCTGGGTGACCATATATATTTCTCACATTGTATAATCAGGGATTCAATAATTCCTATAGGGGAAAGAAACCAAGAAGGAGCAAAGCTCTTTTATTATGTGAGGTTTAAAAGCAAAACAACAAAAAGAACTGTGATGGCCCAGGGCTTAGAGTGCAGTACTACAGGCTACTTCTGCTAACTGCCGGCTGCCTGTAATTTGGCAGATCGAATCTCACTAGGCTCAAGGTTGACTCGGCCTTCCATCCTTCGAGGTGGGTAAAATGAGGAGCCAGATTGTTGGGGGCAATATGCTGACTCTGTAAACTGCTTAGAGAGAGCTGTAAAGCTTTTTAAAGTGGTATATAAATCTAAGTGCTCTTGTTATTGCTATTGCAAAATGAAAGAAAGACAAAAAGTTTCATTCACTTCAAAGTAAAGTGGCCCTTCTGTGACTTATGGAAGTAAATAATACCTTCAATACTAATCAGGACAAATTCTGTTAGGGACTTCTGGTGAGACCATGGCAAAGAAGGACAGCCTTACAGCTAAGATTGATGGCTGGATGTGGAGTTCTGTCCAGTGAAATTTATTTGGAAAAAAAGGAGAAAATTGCCCATGTGCTCACTGAGCAGCCATTCCTTGTGATTAGGCCTCAGGAACAGCGGGTTTTGTGGTCATCTTATGAGTTGAGTGGCCGTAAATTGAGGGATTGAGCTCTAAATTTACAGTCATAATGCAACTTTTGTGGACAAAAAGCTAAAATGGAGCCTCATTTCTTAATCACCTTGAAATTAGTTTTTACTGCTTTTAAAAAACGTTTAAAAAATCCTTAGAACTTTGAAAGTTTGTATTGTAGTGTATTGCATTCACTAAGTAAAACTTCATAAAAGAAATTTTAAATCTGAATTTAAGGATTAAAAATATTACATGTTTGGAATAAACAGCAACAGAGTATTTAGAGTATTGATTTTGGAAATCTACAATCAAGCTAAGAGTCTAGATGGATTTGAACATAATTTGAATTAATAATTTAATATTAATTATAAGAGTCCTTCCTATGAGAAACTGTAGCTATTGGGGGGAAAACATAATAAGATGGGTCTTTGGATTTTGGACAATTAAAGGGACCGAAAGAAACTAAAGATTGCAATTAAAGGAGAAGAATACTCTAATTTGATGCCTTACTACAAAATGGTCAAACACTTTAACAGTGGTTTCTATGAACATTTCTGAATTATGGACTCAGAAATTAATTTTAAAAGTTTAACATCACAGAGGATGGTGTACAAATGTCACGGCAGAAACATACTGGATAAGACTGAAATTCACTAATTATTGATTTAAACATGACAAGTTGCAAGAATGATATGGGTAAAGAGGATATATTGGATATCTAAATGAAATATCAAAATAGAAAAGTGATTTGAATAAATTTTAAACTGAATTTACAAAAGGTATCACTGTATATATTACACCCAGATATGAACATAGAAAAGAGCATTTAATGGTAAATTTCAACTTTGCATTGAGATTTCTATATTTTATTAATTAAAATCCAAATTGCTCAATGTGACACTTTTTTTACTATACAGTAAAATCAGATACAGTCTGTTATGTCAAGCGATAATTTTTATGCATTTATGAAAATTGGGAACTCCTTAGAATACAAACGCAACACATTTCATTACCATGGGTAAAACTACTAAGCTGCCCATGTTATTGTTCAATCTGTTTTCCACTGCTAATAACTCCTTTTCTACAAGGATCTTTCCTTTTTTCTGAAGATCCTTTGTTGTTAATTTCACCTAAAATGGGCCACCACCTTTTACACAGACATAGAGAATGTCTTCACTAAGACTAATCTTCTGCCTCAAACACAATTGCCTTTTATAAAGGTAAATATATTGTGATAATACTTCAGGCAGGTACCCAATACTGAATGAAAAAATATAAACATTCTGATAAGAGGACTGAATGTTGTCATCGTCCCCCACCCCACCCCCAAATGTTACATGATTGGATGTTATTAAGACTTTTTGATCTCAAACTATTCTTAGTTTCCTCAAAATGTGATGTCCACTGATGGGAAGTGCTGGCTGACATTTCTTTTTCTAAAAAATGCAGACAATGTTTTGGCTCTGTTAGATTATTAGGAAGTGATTTTTTTTTTGTTACTGTATTTAGTCCCAAAATAAAGAAAGCATATCTTACTTTTCACATGGAAATGCTGTTGTAACAATTAAAATTGACAAGGCCCAGAAAAAGGGCAAGAAGTAAACAAAACATTTTAAAAGGGATATTAATGACTCAACAACGGAGCTAAATACTAGAAGTTGTCTTTAGTCAATACAGAAACTTTTAAGTATAAAACAGGCATTTAAAACATGGACAGCAAGAAAGCAGGACAATAGTTAGAAAAAAAGTAATGATGGAAGAACTATTCTTGGCTATATTTGGAACGAACACTATGTATTTTCAAAATGAATGGATAACCAAGCATTGTATAAACTTAATCAATTCCAAAGTTAAGCCATCTGCCCCATCCTGCTAATTGGGATGTGATGGCGATTTTTCCATGATCGGCACTTATTCAGAAGTGACTACAAGGCTCTATAAGCCTTGGGTTCAAACTGAACTTTCTTGGATTTTGTCAATCCAACAAGGTACAGTAGACGAAAGTATGAAACCAATATTATTATTATTAATTATACAATTGTATCACAGCGGCCAGTTGTTTCGCCGGATTTGGCATTGGTTACTAGTCGGGCCCCACCCAGGGGCCTAGGATGTCGTAACGTATTTTCGTAATATGTGTGCAGATCCAAGCAGTGTGGCTTTTTGCATTTGACTGATGGTGATTTTGTCAATTTTTAACTGTTTTAAATGTAATTCCAGTGCTTTTGGAATAGCACCCAGTGTGCCAATTACCACTGGAATTACCACTGCTGGTTTGTGCCATAGTCATTGAATTTCAATTTTTTAGTCCTGGTATTTTGCGATTTTTTTCATGTTCCTTCTCGGTGACCCTGCTATCACCTGGTATTGCGATGTCTATGATTGTGACCTTATTTTTCTCAACCAGTGTGATGTCTGGTGTATTATGCGCCAGTATTTTGTCGGTTTGTATACGGAAATCCCACAAGATCTTGACCATCTGATTTTCGGTGACTTTTTCAGGCTGATGTTCCCACCAGTTTGTTGCTGTTTTAATATTATAATTTTTGCACAAATTCCAATGGATCATTTGTGCTACTGAATTGTGCCGCAATTTATAATCAGTCTGCACAGCAGCTGAGTATGTGATCAACAGTTTCATCATCTTCTTTGCAAAGTCTGCATTTGGCATCATCAGAAGATTTTTCGATTTTGGCCTTAATGGCATTTGTGCGGATAGCTTGTTCTTGCGCAGCCAGGATTAGTGACTCTGTTTCTTTCTTTAATGTACCTGTTGTTAACCATAACCAAGTTTGTTCACTGTCCACTTTATCTTTTATTTTTTCCAGAAATTGGCCATGCAGTGCTTTGTTCTGCCAACTCTCCATTCTTGATTTTATCACATCTTTTCTGTATTCTTGTTTCGTCTGTTGGGCCTTCAGTAGATTTTTGTTCTTTACTTCAATTAATAGATGTTCTTGACTTTCTTTATTAATTATATTATACAATTGTATCACAGTGGCCAGTTGTTTCGCCGGATAATAATATAATAATTATATTATTATTATTATTATTATTATTATTATTATTATTATTATTATTATTATTATTATTATTATTATTATTATTTGTATGGCACATTCACATCACATTTCCATAAAAAACCACAAGAAATAAAAATATAAAACATTTTACAAAAATATAAAATATTATACGGTCAGGATTATTTTTAATGTAACAGCTACAATAACAGAATCTTGCAAATGTGAATGTACTTACTCTTTCCTTACTTTGTCCTTGGGTGAACTAGGGAAAATGTTTCATGTGGCCATTTTCTCATAGAGTTTTCATAGTAGCAGCTCTTCCTCCTGTCCTCCTGTCCTATCAACCTCTGTCTCTACAGGCTTTCTATAATAAAATTCACTATTTAAGATACTGCTTCTCTTTTCTCCACTGAAACTTCCAGGATCATTTCTCTGCTTTTGTCCTATGAATCTACTGTTGTATCCTCAAATCTTGTGTCAAAAGTTGAATACAAACAAATTTACTTTAGCACCAAGAGCGTTTCTCTCTTTCTTACAGATGTGCTCCACAAATGTGCATGACTTGTTTTCAGGACTACAGAACAGAAATGAGAGATCAAATCTCTTCCTCTGTATTGTAATCCCAAATCAGATTGGGAAGACATAAAATCCTTTTGAATGAGCAGCATCCAATTTTTAGCATGATATGCAGTGTTTCTTCAACATGTTGTACACTATTTTAAAGTCTATTCCTTTCTTCCATGGCACGACAAAACCGCGCCCGTCAAAATAGCGGTAATAAAATCACGTCGCTAAAGCCGCGATGTCATCACCACGCGTCATCACCGCCGCGACAACAGCGCGGCAACAGAAGGGCGCTTTAAAACGGCGCCGTGGCAGAAAGACAATTTCAATTAAGGTAAGGGTTAGGATTAGGTTTAGGGGTTTGTTTTAGGGTTAGGTTTAGGGTTAGGTTTAGGGTTAGGGTTAGGTTTAGGGTTAGGGTTAGGTTTAGGGTTAGGGTTAGGGTTAGGGTTAGGGTTAGGTTTAGGGTACTGAGTGCTTGGGAATGCGCGGATTTGCCCTCCGCGATTATGTCGTCGTGGTAGGGTCGCGTTTTTCCTTAGCGCTTCAAACGGCGCGAATTAGTCTTCGCGCTTATGTCTCCGTGGATAAGGGCTTCGCGGATTTGTGGTGGAACCCTTTCTTCTCAAGGCAGCTTATGACTGCTTCAGATCAGCAGGGTTTTGGTTTGATGCTCCTAAGGATGTTGTTTGTTCTCCAAGAAGTTCAAGGTTCTTTCATTAGCATAGCAAACATATTTATTTTGGGGCTACTCAGGATTCTGATGCTAATATGGTCTCCAGAAGGACTAGAGAATGGAACTTACATGGAGTTCTATTAACTGATGAACCTTAATCTTAAACCTCTACAATGTATGCACTGGCACAGACAAATTTACATCCCCAGCCAAATTACAACCAACATTTACAACCTATTGCTTATATTATGATGTACTGATGATGTAACCTTTTGGAAATCAGATATTTCAAAGATTCAAGTAAATAGGTTGTTTTGCAGAGTACACCATTTTTCAGTTAGGCAAAATTCTATACTGAATTCATTTTCTCTGCTCCAGGGCATGCACAAAATGACCACTTCTGAACCAATCACCAATGTGTCAGACAATAAATAATGATCCAACTTTGTTAGAGACTAATTTATCAAGCAAGCTTATCAACAGCTGTATTGTGACAAGGAAGCATGGGTGATTATAGTTGGCATGTTCATTCCCTCTTTTCTCTTATTCCATCCTACTTCCTCTTTTAAGTGCTTTTGCTGCCTTCTAATTTTTGACTGAGCAGACTAAACTTGCCTTTTTTAAGGTTATGGTTTCCAGGTTTCTTTTAAATAATTCTCCAGGTTACAACAAAAGCTGTGTTAAGCAGTATAGGTGATCATCTGGTTTCTAATAATATAATAAGAACACATCTATCTGATCTTCTATATTCATTACTTCATTCCATAAAGGTCTTACTGAACTTGGGATGCTTCCTTCTTGCAAGCTGTTCAAATGACATTTGCTATACGGAAACAAGGGATTCAATACTTGAAATAAATCTGGAGAATGCCTGTCATATTTCAGGAATCTATAATAAGGGGGCCTGATAGCACCCTGTAAACAGAGTTTTTCAATAACCTATTCCTTATGACTGCAAGAGGGAAAGAACAGAATTTTGAAGGTTTTTGTCTTGTATGCATCTCACAAGACCACTCCCTTCTCCAAGGAAGAGTGGAATGTATTTCTATTGCCCACAGTATCACAAGGGAATGATGGGATTGGTTCTAGTGATGTTGGGAGGCTGCCTCTTCACCTCTGAAAGGGCATTGAAGGGAAATTTCTCAGAAGTCCCCACTTGCATGTAGTTTATTTTTAAAGTTGGCTTCTCAACAGGTAGGTGTATCTTTTTGTTTTCAATGTCATGGTTACTAAGTTCTAAAATATATAAAATTATGGAGAAGAGTTGCCATTTTGATAAATATTACAGAAAACTATTGATAGGTCATAAATCAACTACCCTAATTTAGCTTCCTCTGCAATCCAAAGAGGATTATAAATCCTCTCACTCTCAGTCACAATATCCAGTTAAATGGGGACAGCCCCAAGATTGGGAAAACTATCTTCAATAAATGTATACAGTATACAGAATGCAAAAATAATCAGACCCAATTTTAGATTCAAGTTTAAACAAATAAAGTTAGAAGCAGACAATTTTTTCATGCCAGTGTTTATAGCATGATTTCCCTCATAAAAGCAGTGTATTTATGTTAATAGAATCTAATTTTCATTGCTTCTTAGGTGATGGAGGATAAGCATACATTCACTTAGAAGAATGTAAAAAGCTGTTAAACACTCAGTGTTCAGGCTGTAATGTTTGCTACCAGATATAAAGATGTATGGTGTCATTGATGCCAGTTTTATTTTTGTCAGCTGTTTAGGCTATGGTTTGGAATAACTTTTTTTTCCAGAAAAAAGGAGAACTATAATAGTTAAATTAGTAGCTAGATAAGAAGTCTAAAAAAAAATACAGACTAATATAATTTTGAGTAGATGAACTGCAGTTCCTGTAAGCCCTCATATCGATGCTGCCTGGAAAACATATAGGAGAAGTCAACCAAACATCTGAAGATTTTCTAACCTAACGTGGTCCTAACCTCCATGAAAAATTATCAAGTACATAGAAGAAAGTCTTTAAAATATCTCCACGGACCCAGATTGGGAAAGCTTGAAATAGGAAACCCCAAATATTTCAGGAACTCGAGATTTTGTATAAGTGAAGACAGTGTACCAAACTCATAGCAGTCTGATCTTACTTTCTTTGAGAAAGTTATTGGAGAAGTCTTCCTAGTATAGCTATTTTTGCTTCAGCCATTCTTTGGCCACTGGTGCTTCCATCTTATCATTGCAAGCAGAGGATGGGATACTACGTGAGATGGATAAGATGGTTTAATTGAAAGTTAAGACACATGTAACTACTACATATTGTGAAGTATAATTGTTCATTCTTGAAATATGGGGATTTATTTTCCAGTCCATATGCAAACAGCACCATTATAATTCATATTTCAGCTTCATCAACATCATTCCATCCAGATTTGTTTGATTCCCATTTCCATCCGCCTCAGCCTGCATGCCTGGACATCTGTGGCACTTGGGATTCTTATCCTCTTCAGTTCCCCTTGAAGATTTCATACTTTCCTGAGGGAGCTGTTGCAGTTCTCCTTTGTCTGAAGGGAATTGCCATTTCATATTTTGGACAGCTCCCAATGGGACTTCTTTTACCCGCCATTCCATTTTTTTCCCCACTTGCCTTTGATTTTTCTCTTCCCTCCTCCCACCATGTTCTGCGGTGAAGAAGGCCAAAAGGGTGCACACAAGTGATTTAACAATAATTGCAGACTCGCAATCTCTCAGAGAATCTAAATTCCTCTGTGACATTTCCAGTCTCAGGCTCCCACTGACTCAGCTGCTGATTTTGATATTTAAAGAAGGATTACTTTTTTTGTTAACTTTTTTCTTTAGATAGGAACAGATACTAAGGGAAAGTTCTTTTAACACTTTCCTGTGTTCTTGTCTTTGGTTTTGGACACTTATCTGAGCAGATCCTTGCCAAATCTCTAATCTCCAATCACTTGGCATCAAGTGGCCAAAGCCATCCCACCTCAAAGACTTCTTCACACTGTCCCAATAAAGCCACCAGCACTTGACTTCCCGTAGAGCACAGATGGGGAACTATGGCCCTTCTACGACTGGCTCGGGGGATTCTGGGAGTTGAAGTCCACAAATCATAAAAGGGCTATAGTTCCCCACCTCTGCTGTAGAGCATTTTGTGCAGCAAGTCAACATGGTCAGGTGATGCTTGCCTAAATGAGTGCATTCACCACTTGTTGCTATCTAATCTGAATCTTCCAAACTGCAATCAGATGCACACAGAATTTGATCACAAATTTATATCCTATCTGGAATTCATGCTAAATAAATATTACACTTTACTTACTTACTTACTTACTTACTTACTTACTTACTTGTTTGTTTGTTTGTTTGTTTGTTTGTTTGTATCCCACCTTTATTATTTTTTACTAATACCTCAAGGCAGAAAACATATTCAACATACTTTCCTCTTCTTATTTTCCTCACCACAACAATCCTGTGAGATGGGTTGGGCTGAGAAAGAGTGAGTAGCCCAAAGCCACCCAGCTGGCTTTCATACCTAAGGTGGGACTCCGTGTATTTACCTATAAGTAGATAACCTGTTTTTATGTACAAAGATTTAACTCAAGTTAAGCATACTTACCCCATTTCCTATTTTGAAGTGTTGCCACTAACTACAGACTATTCTGTAGAGAGGAAAATAAATATATTTGTCTTCTTATTACCTTAATTAGCTTTGGATTCACAAAAATATATTTCCAAGATGCTGGTATTTGTTTTCCTGCACAAATTTATCTTAGAGTTGGAACTGTGGTTAGCAGATATACCAAACACGTTCTTAGGACCCAGCTTAAAGAATTGGTCTTCAGAGGCTCATTTCAATATCTGCCTGGTTGTCCCAAAGGTGCTTTTTCAAGAAGCAACTGGACTTCTTTATTTTTCTTAAAAGATGTTTTGCTTCTTATCCAAGAAGCTTCTTCAGTTCAGGCCAGATGGTGTGGAATGGAAGGATTTATATTCCATGCAGATAGCTGCTTATTTGCATTCAACACAAGGAAGTCCAGTTGCTCTTGGAAAAGCACCTTTGGGACAACCATGACCTGGATGATTGAGAATCTCTGTAAGCATTTAGCAATTACTATGAGATGAACACCCTTGAATGGTGTGGGAGTTTAAATGAATTTCCAGAAAATTGCAGACTACAGGTACCCTTTCAGTAGTTCCAAAAAGGCTCCGTGCCCATTTGCACTACTCGAGTGACCCTGAGGATACAGACAAAACTCCAAGTGGCCTCAGTGACTCTGTAAAAGGATGCAAATGACCAGCTACCTGCATGGAATATAAATCCTTCCATTCCCTACCATCCAATCAGAGTTGAAGAAGCTCCTTGGATGAGAAGCAAAACATCGTCAAAGAAAAACAAGGAAGTCCAGTTACCTCTTGAAAAAGCATCTTTGGGACAACCATGACCTGGATGACTGAGAATCTCCATAGAAACCTGCCTGGTGCATTTTAGAAGTAGGTGAAATGTTGAAGTAATTTAAATCATTCTTTTAGAAAGTAAAAGGTCTGCAGAAATATGCAGAGTTGCCTTCATTTTTTGACAAGACTCGGTGTTAAATCTGTTCTGGCAATATTCTTGAGCCAATACATGACAGACTTGAGCCAATGCTTGACAGCAAAAGAGGGCTAACTTCATTGAGAAAAAAGATTTATGATAAAGGATTGATTCTCTTAATGATGAGAAGGATTTCAGGGAAAGCTGGCTCTGACACCTCCACCTCCCTGCCACGCACTTCCTTCTTACATTCTAAAATACATGTTTGAAAAGAGATTTCCCACTAAAATCTTGCACTTCTTAGAATTTGAGTTTCCAATAATCAAAATATGTAATTCTTAGAGAAAGACTTAGCTTGGAGTACAACTGATGCTAATGCTGTGTCTCAGATATTATTATTATTATTATACAATTGTATCACAGAGGCCAATTGTTTCGCCAGATTTGGCATTGGTTACTAGTCGGGCCCCACCCAGGGGCCTAGGACGTCATAACGTATTTTCGTAATATGCGTGCAGATCCAAGCAGTGCGGCTTTTTGCATTTGACTGATGGTGATTTTGTCAATTTTTAACTGTTTTAAATGTAATTCCAGTGCTTTTGGAATAGCACCTAATGTGCCAATTACCACTGGAATTACCACTGCTGGTTTGTGCCATAGTCGTTGAATTTCGATTTTTAAGTCCTGGTATCTTGCAATTTTTTCATGTTCCTTCTCGGCGACCCTGCTATCACCTGGTATTGCGATGTCTATGATTGTGACCTTATTTTTCTCAACCAGTGTGATGTCTGGTGTATTATGCGCCAGTATTTTGTCCGTTTGTATACAGAAATCCCACAAGATGATATTATTATTATTATTATTATTATTATTATTATTATTATTATTATTATTATTAACCACATTTATATGCTGCCCAATCCCGAAGGACTCTGGGCGGCTTACAAAAATAAAGAGAAAAAAAACCACATAACGAACACATAACAAAAGAAAACGATTTAAACCACAACACCTCATACATTCATTCTAATCGGGCTGGACCTCAACAGTGACGTCAACAGCCCCAGGCCTGCTGGAACAGCCAAGTTTTTACAGCTTTCCTGAAGGCCATGAGAGTGGGTATGGTCCGGATCTCTGGGGGTAGCTGGTTCCAAAGAGTCGGAGCAGCCACAGAGAAAGCTCTCCTCTGAGGGCCCGCCAGCCAACAGTCTGGCTGATGGCATCTGAAGGAGGCTCAATCTGTGGGATCTTACTGGCCGCTGGGAGGTATGTAGCAGTAGGCGGTCTCGAAGGTACTCTGGCCCTAAGTCATGTAGGGCTTTAAAGGTGATAACCAACACCTTGAATTGTGTCCTGAGACCAATTGGTAGCCAGTGCAGCTCGCGGAGGACAGGTGTAATGTGGGTGTACCTCGATGCACCCAATATCGCTCACGCGGCCGCATTCTGGACTAACTGCAGTCTCCGAACGCTTTTCAAGGGTAGCCCCATGTAGAGCGCATTGCAATAATCCAGCCTCGAGGTGACAAGAGTCTGAGTAACCATTTGAAGTGCCTCACGATCCAAATAGGGCCACAATTGGTGCACTAGACGTACTTGGGCAAAGACCCCCCTGGTCACAACCGATAGATGATGTTCCAGTTTCAGCTGCGAATCCAGGACAACCCCCAAATTGCGGACCCTCTCTGAGGGGCATAAATTTTCGCCTCCCAGGGTTAAGGATGGACTGTCTAAGCAGTCCTTCGGGGGCAGCATCCAAAGCCATTCAGTCTTATTGGGATTGAGAATTATGGAATTATTATTTGGGAACAATTGTAAATATGGTAATGGAGAATATAGTTTTGAAACATACCTTAATTTGAAAATAGTGTAACATATATAATGCTATTATATGTTACAATATGGTATTATTTTTCAAACACTGGAATTCCAGAATCAGGTATCCAGGCTTTTTGTATGGATTTTGCCCTTTTGTGAATAATTTTCACTCTTTTTCAGGAGCAAAATAGCTCTCTGAATTTTATGAAAAGCATCTTTGACAATTTAGAGATCTTGAAAAAATCATCTAAAAATCCTCTTTGCTTAGAATTGAATTTTTTTTTAGAAAAAAGCAATGGCATCAGAGAGCAAACATATCCACAACTCCATAGAGGAAATATGTCCTTACTTTGAGGCAATGAGTTTCATGTTATCTTTAAATGTTTATCTAGTCTAGGTGAGAAACTGAACTGAATTCCTGCAGGATTGGCTTTTATCATTTTTATAAAAAGAACAATGGACTTACCTTAAACATGAAATGATTTTTTTAATCCTTGAGAAAACTAGCAAGGCATGAGGATTAGATGAGGCTAGCAAAAGGTTTATAGAATATTATTGTTTCATACTTTTTGTAGAAGCATGGCAAATGTCACTTCAGCCAGATCCTAAATATCACTAAAACTAATATAAATTGAAAGTGGAAAAAAGGAAACACACACTTGCACAGAGAGAGAGAGAGAGAGAGAGAGAGAGAGAGGGGGGAGGGTGAGAGAGAGGGAGAGAGGGAGGGAGTGAAGGAGAGAGGGAGAGAGGGTGGGAGAGAGATGGAGAGAGAGAGAAGGAGAGAGAGAGAGAGAGAACTGAGTTACTCATGAGGTTAAACCTCAGTGTTGATTATATTTGGATTCTCTGAACAACGATATATGATAGAATCTTCCATAGTTCTCTAAATGTTGTTATGTAATCATAATATTAAATAATAACTTTATTTGAATATATCTTTTGGAACATACATAAGATATAATAGTATAACTTTTTGATATCAGGTGTTTAAGACCTAGACTCCTTTCAGTCGGGCTTCAGGCCTGGCTACAGCACGGAAACTGCTTTGGTTACGCTGATCGATGATCTCTGGCGGGCCAGGGATAGGGGTCACCCCTCTATCCTTGTGCTCCTTGACCTCTTAGCGGCCTTCGATACCATCAACCATGGTATCCTTTTGCGACGGTTGCGTGAGGTGGGAGTTGGAGGCACCGTTCTTCGGTGGTTCTCCTCCTACCTCTCGGACAGGTCGCAGTCAGTGTTGGTCGGAGGGCAGATATCAACCCCTAGGCCCCTCAATTATGGGGTGCCGGAGGGTTCGGTCCTGTCCCCCCTCCTATTTAACATCTACATGAAGCCGCTGGGTGAGCTCATATGCCGGCACGGGATTAAGTACCACCAATACGCAGACGACACACAGTTGTATCTGTCTGCCCCGTGCCAACTCAGCGAAGCAGTAGAAGTGATGTGCCAGTGCCTGGAGGCTGTTAGGGTCTGGATGGGAGCAAACAAGTTGGCACTCAATCCAGACAAGACAGAGTGGCTTCTGATGTTCCCTCCCAAAGATTGGCCAATTATTCCATCTCTCAGGCTGGGGGGTGAAATTATACGCCCCTCAGAGAGGGTTTGCAATTTGGGAGTCCTCCTGGATCCCCAGCTGACTTTAGAACACCATTTGTCAGCTGTGACCAGGGGGACCTTTGCCCAGGTTCGCCTGGTGCACCAATTGCGACCCTACCTGGATCGGGAGGCCCTTCAGACAGTCACTCACGCCCTTGTGACCTCAAGACTGGATTATTGTAATGTGCTCTACATGGGGCTGCCCTTGAAGAGTGTTCGAAGACTTCAGTTAGTCCAGAACGCAGCCGCACGAGCGATTGTGGGTGCACCCAGGTACACCCGTGTCACACCTATCCTCTGCGAGCTGCACTGGCTACCCATTAGTCTCCGAATCCACTTCAAGGTGCTGGTCGCTACCTATAAAGCCCTACATGGCATCGGACCTGCGTACCTGAGAGACCACCTCCTGCCGATTACCTCCCATAGACTGATTAGATCTCACAGGTTAGGTCTCCTCCGGATTCCATCTGCCAGCCAATGCCGGCTGGCGACCCCCCGGGGGAGAGCCTTCTCTGTTGCAGCTCCAGCCCTCTGGAATGATCTCCCCATCGAGATCCGGACCCTTACTACCCTCCCGGCTTCCGCAAAGCCACCAAGTCCTGGCTGCTCCAGCAGGCCGGGGGGCTTGTGAAACATCCAGCCCCACGGAAATTGTGAATGTTGCAGTTTTTGTTTTTAAAGTGTTGTCTTTGTCCAGTTTTCCCCTTCCCGTGTCTATTGTGAGCCACCCGGAGTCCTTCGGGAGTGGGTGGCATACAAGACAAATAAATACAATACAAGACAGTACAAGACTATAAGAAGAATTTTGGATCAAAACCAGAGGACCATAGAGTACACCAACCTGTCTTCTTCGAGGGTCAAGCAAATACCTCTTTGGGTGTTCACCAGTCAGATAGGATAAAAAATGAGCTCTATTCCACTCCTATTTCCCAGCTGGTGTCCAGTGGAATGTTGCCTTTCTTTTTGCAGATAATATACAGTAGAGGTGCCAAACTCAGGTCATCACAGCATTGTCACATGACATATCACAACTTTTTCCTCTTCTATAAACCAGGTGTGGGTGTGGCCAGTGTGTGACACATCCAGGCCCTGGGCCATGAGTTTGACAGCCCTGGCTGACATACAGTATTCATTTTGGCCTAATTGCAGCAGAATTTCTCTCTGCTGTGATGAAGGAATTCAGCAGAATATCTCTGGGTTACTTAGCTAATTCTCTCTTGGCAATGGCTTAATTAAACCTTTATTAATAAACCTGGTTCCTAAAATATTATATTTTTATATAATGGAATATTTATTTTATTTGATTAAACATATGCGAACCATTTTTAGGTACAATGGCTAGAATGGTAGGGTTAATATTTTTTTAGCTTTTGTTGTACATCTATCTCTTATATCATAACATGGCTAAATGCCAAGCCATCTCAGCGGTGGGGCTTCATCAAAATAGGCAAGATGACAGACCCAGTAGTGCAATCCAAGGTGCTCTTCTTTGTACCTGTAACAACTTACATAAAGAGGGATCTGGATTATGAGGCCATAAACATCATCTGGCTTATTTCGAACCATACCTTTACAAAGTGTCCTGGTCAAATGCAGAACTTAACATATGATCTGACATAATCTGACTTTCTGAAACATGGATATTTGAATCTATATGTTACTGAATTTTTCCTTTCGTGAACAACTTATTATTTGATTGTACGAACAAATATAAAAAAATATACATAGTATTGAATTAATGAAATTTCCAAAGAAGATAAATAGACTTGGATAAAGGCAAAGGTTCCTAATAATTACTGACCAAATGGCTAAATACATATTCTGATAAGGAAACTCTAGCAAGTTATGAAGGCAGCAAAAATAATGATGCAAAAGCAGCCGTTTGTGGCTCACAATATAAAAGTACAATGTGTTCAATATAGTGTTCTTCCTATGCATAGAAAACAAACATTAAGAGTTGGTTGCTTTTGAAAGATCTATTTCTGAAATGATCAGTGAAATAATACCTTAGCACCTACTGAAAGGTAAAATGCTAGTATGGGTTCAGTGTAATTGTTCCAATACAAGTGTCTCCAGTTTTGATTTCCAAAGAAAATTAAAAAATAGGTATGCATAAAGGAAATTCTCCAATTTCTGTCATAGAGATTCACGGATGACTATCCCTAAAGAAAAAGCATATAATAGTGGTATCATCAAAAAGGGAATCGGAGAGAACAGTTAGTGAGTGAAGAACTGAATTTTAAATATCAGTTACATTTTGTCCATAAATATTGAAATCCTAAAAAAAAAAGGATCATTTTTTTAAAAAGATATTACCATACTTGGCTAGATCATCTTCTTCCTAGCATATTCCCACAGGTGCAGGGTCCTCTTTTTGGATCATTGAATGCCAATTTGCATGATCAACTGCATCTTGTTGTATACGGGTCTTTTCCCATGTAAGATGTAAGCCAATTTCAAGCTTACATGGGAAAAGACCCGAATACAACAAGATCAGCATGTGTGTGGTGTGTGTGTGTGTGTGTGCGCGCGCGCACCCACACGCACATGCATACATGCATTGGTTTTAAAAATACATTGAAACTTCAAAATTGATAATTGATAATCATGGCATTTTTAAATTTACCTTTTAAAACATAACTTTCCAAAAACAAAAGAACTTTCCTGAGCTATGAGCCATGGTGGCGCAGTGATTAGTACTGCAGGCTACTTCTGCTGACTGCCGGCTGATTGCAATTTGGCAGTTCAAATCTCACCAGGTTCAAGGTTGACTCAGCCTTTCATCCTTCTGAGGTCGGTAAATTGAGGACCCAAATTGT
Source organism: Thamnophis sirtalis (assembly GCF_051295495.1). Taxonomy (NCBI): domain Eukaryota; kingdom Metazoa; phylum Chordata; class Lepidosauria; order Squamata; family Natricidae; genus Thamnophis; species Thamnophis sirtalis. Next base: position 77,600,858 of record NW_028261381.1, read on the forward strand.
TGGGGGCACTATGCTAACTCTGTAAACCACTTAGAGACGGCTTCATGCACTGTGAAGTGGTATATACCATATTTTTTAGAGTATAAGATGCTCCGGACAATAAGACGCACATTAGTTTTTGTGGAGGAAAACAAGAAAAAACAATCTGCCTCTGCCTACCAGCATCCATTGGTATTCATCTGGCGAGTGTCCTTGCAGCAAACAGCAAACAGCCTGGTCAGCTTCAGCATGTTATCGCAGCCTGATTCAGCGCCAGCAGCTGATTGGCAGTTGGATCGGCCTCCCAGAATACCGCCAATCAGCTGTTCCAGGCTGTGGGGATCGCCACAGCCCATCACCTCTGATCACCACCTCTGCATGTCACATTTTCAGCCTCCACACACACCATTTTTGGCCTCTGCATGTCGTGTTTTCAGCCCATTCCAGGAGGCAGGGATCGCCACCACCACTGCCAATCCCTGCTGCCTGGAACCTTTTAATCCTTTAATCTCAAGTTTTCCTTGTACTTTAATTACATTTGCAACTATTTTTTTCTTCTCACACACGTTATATAGTATTTTAAATGTTTCTGCAGCACCTACTCTATTATATATTTGCTCATTCACATTTTTTTATAATTCTACAGCAAGTATCCTTTTTCATATTTCCTAGCACCATTTAATAGAGCGATCTCCCAGCTACTTGTCCCATCTTCTGCCAACCTAGCAGTTTGAAACCACGTAAAAATGCAAGTAGAAAAACACACCACTTTGGTGGGAAGGTAACAGTGTTCCGTGCGCCTTCGGCATTTAGTCATGCCGGCCACATGATCACGGAGACATCTTCGGACAGCTCTGGCTCTTCGGCTTTGAAACGGAGATAAGCACCACCCCTGGTACCTGGCCATTTATTTTTCCATAAGCTTATATGAAATGATAATCATATTGAAATTCAAGATCATTTGGATCCTTTATGCCTCCTTGACTACCCCACGAAGTGAGAAATATAGCTGTAGAACCGTAGAGATGGGGTGAAAGTTTCTCAGTCCGTTTTTGATCCATAAGATAAACTTCTGAAGAATGAAACTAAAGGAGAAGCAGAAACTCAGAAATAAAAAACAGCCTGCAGATCACAACCTTAACGTAATATACTTGATGAAAAATAAATTTCAATAGAAAATCAGGCTGGCAGAGGCTGCATGAAGTCAAATACATCAAATAAATGAACAAAATAATGAGTACTAGTGGGCCGAAGCACCTACGTCACATCATATATAAAAGTGGAAGAAAGCCTAACATATCTCATCATGGCTCCTATCACATAGCCACATCCAGTCTAAGCAAACATCACTTTCAATGAAAAAAAACTTGAGCAGGCATATTTGTTAAACAGGAACAGGGAAATGCAAAAATGCCTTCCTGCTGATTCCTCCACCAGTGACGCAACTCCTGCTTGCAGCAAGCGCATTGAGTCCCTATCCCTATTTATTCAGTACAAATTTTGGGCTGAATCATTGACAGAAATAAAATACACACCACCAAAATGAACATAGAATCATAGGGTTGGAATGGAGGTCTTCTAGTTCAACCCTTTGCTCAAGGCAGGAGACATTATATGAACTATGCTTCAATGTTTTACAAGTTATGGTGGGACCATTGGGTCCTCTCCAACCCTCTGTTTTACTACTTCCTTTTTTGTAAGTTTGCATTAAGAAATGTGAATAACTTCCCCCTTTAGATTGTATCTGATTTCTTAGTAGTTAAGGAATAGGCAAAAGGAGTGGCCACGACTCCTTAGGGAAACTCTCTAGAAAATAAGAGGAGGAACTACAGCAGCATGGCTTCAGCTAGTTGCTAAAATCTCTGTGTCAGATGAAAGACAAAAGCAAAATTATACCTCCATAGATGTGGGCAGATAAATAAAATGAAAAGAGCTGATTTCATGATGGGTGGTTCATTTGCTCCTAACGTTTTCTTACTATCAACCATGTAACACCCAAAACATCATCCAAATCTATCTAGGGTTGGATTCTAGCTATACAGGTCCTATGTAATTAACTGAGGCTTAGTCTTGCTTGGTTACCTGGGGACAGTTTGAACCTAATTTTTTTCATTTTCAGTTAGAAAAAAGTATGGAAGCTTGTTTCAATATATGATCACTGTGGTAAGAAAAGATGGAAAGATTCATCTACCTGTTATGGAGGAAAGGTTGGCGAAATGGTCAGATCTTACTGAGATGGATAAATTTATTCTATCTGCATTTACTGGTAACTTATTATGGAATTTTTTGTGCAAAATGAAAAAAATGAAGTTGTGATTGATGGGGAGACAGGATAGTTTATAAAAAGAAGATTATTATAATATAGCTTTAGAGTGAGACGTTATAATATAAAAATGTTATGAAAAATACTGCAAGCCCTTCAGTAATACAGACCTGGCATGTATTACTGAAACCTGGCTGGGCTCAGAGGGAGGAGTCCCCCTTGTAGAACTGTGCCCAGAAGGATTTCAGGTGCTGCACCAGCCGAGAGCCCAGGGAAGGGGTGGGGGTGTGGCCGTTGTTATCCGGGAGTCGTTAGTTCCTCGTAGGGTCCCTGCTCCGGAGCTTGTCGGGTGTGAGTCTCTGCTGATAAAGTTGGACCTCAAGGGTCAAGTGGGTTTGCTGTTAACGTACCTGCCTCCCAACAGCGTTTCAGCAGCCCTCCCCTCGCTCCTCGAGTCGGTAGCCGAGCTGGCAATTGAGTCCCCTAGGTTGATGGTCCTGGGGGACTTCAATTTGCCTTCGCTCGGTGAAAACTCTGATGGGGCGCAGGAGTTCATGGCTTCCATGACAGCCATGGGCTTGACCCAAGTAATTCGGGGCCCAACCCATTCGGCGGGTCACATGCTCGACCTCGTATTCCTCTCGGAGCAGTGGATTTGTGATCTTGGTCTGAGGGGTAACGACATCATACCCCTGTCGTGGTCAGACCACTGCCTACTGAGGCTCGACTTCCAGAGACCAAACCCCCACTGTAGGGAGGAGGAACCGACCAGGTGGTTCCGCCCCAGGCGACTCATGGAACCGTTAAGGTTCCAGATGGAGCTTGGGGTCATTCCTGATACTTTCGCCCACAGTCCGGTAGAGACTTTGGTTGCTGCTTGGCATTCGGCAGCATCAGAGGCCCTCGACCGGATTGCGCCACTACGGCCCCTCCGAGGCGGCGGATCCCGGAGACCCCCTTGGTTCACCGAGGAACTCCGGGAGATGAAGCGCCGGAGGAGATGCCTAGAGCACCGATGGAGGTCCAATAAGTCCAAATCGAACCGAGCAATGGTAACCATCTGCACCAAGGAATATACCAGAGCACTTAGGGCAGCAAAAAGATCCTATATAGCCACCTTGGTTGCGTCCGCTGAGTCCCGCCCAGCCGCCCTGTTTAAGATAACCCGCTCCCTATTAAATAGAAGGGAAGCGGGGGAACCCTTGCAGGGCAGAGCTGAGGATTATGCCCAATTCTTAGCGGACAAAATTGCTCGGTTTCGGTCGGACTTGGACTCCATCCCTGCAGTTCCAGCCGAGGCACAAGAGGATCAGACGGAACATCTCTGGGTTGAGTTTCAGGATGTTACCCCCGGGGATGTGGACAAGGCCATGAGGGCTGTGAGTGCCTCCACCTGCGTACTGGACCCGTGTCCCTCATGGCTGGTTACCAACAGCAGTGAGGTGACACGAGGCTGGATCCAGGCGGTCGTGACCACCTCTCTTTGGGAGGGGAACTTCCCCGCTGCACTGAAAGCGGCGGTGGTGAGACCCCTCCTAAAGAAGCCATCTTTGGATCCAGCTATCCTTAATAACTATCGTCCAGTCTCCAACCTTCCCTTCCTCGGGAAGGTTGTTGAGAAGGTGGTGGCCTTTCAGCTCCAGCGGTCCTTGGAGGAAGCAAACTATCTCGACCCCTTCCAGTCAGGCTTCAGACCCGGTTACAGCACAGAAACCGCTTTGGTCGCATTGACCGATGATCTCTGGAGAGCCAGAGATGGAGGATTTTCTTCCATCCTGGTTCTCCTTGACCTCTCAGCGGCTTTCGATACCATCGACCATGGTATCCTTCTGCGACGACTGCGGGAGGTGGGAGTGGGAGGCACCGTGTTACGGTGGTTCTCTTCCTACCTCTCGGACAGGTCGCAGTCGGTGTTAGTGGGGGGGCAGAGATCGTCCCCTAGGCCCCTAACATATGGGGTGCCTCAGGGCTCGGTCTTATCCCCCCTACTATTCAACATCTACATGAAACCGCTGGGAGAGATCATCCGCAGGCACGGGATCAGATACCATCAATATGCGGATGATACTCAATTGTATCTGTCCGCCCCGTGCCAACTCAATGAAGCGGCAGACGTGATGAACCGAGGCCTGGAGGCCGTTATGGACTGGATGAGGGTTAACAAACTTGTGCTCAACCCAGAAAAGACCGAGTGGCTGTTGTGTTTCCCTCCCAAAGATTCCACCAATATTCCATCTCTCAGGCTGGGGGGTCAAATTCTATACCCCTCAGAGAGGGTTCGCAACTTGGGAGTCCTCCTAGATCCACAGCTATCGTTTGACCACCACCTGACGGCTGTGGCTAGGGGGGCATTCGCCCAGGTTCGCCTGGTGCGCCAGTTGCGGCCCTACCTGAATCGGGAGGCACTCACAACAGTCACTCGGGCCCTTGTGACCTCTAGGCTGGAATACTGCAATGTGCTCTACATGGGGCTGCCCTTGAAGAGCATCCAGCGTCTTCAGCTGGTACAGAACGCGGCCGCGCGAGCGATTGTGGGTGCACCGCGGTTCACCCACATAACACCTATCCTCCGCGAGCTGCGCTGGCTACCTGTCGATTTCCGGATGCGCTTCAAGGTGCTATTAGTCACCCATAAAGCCCTGCATGGTAGTGGATCTGGATACTTGAGAGACCGCCTTCTGCCAATCACCTCCCTGCGACCAATTAGATCACACAGATTGGGCCTCCTCCGTATTCCATCGGCCAGCCAGTGTCGGCTGGCAACTACAAGGAGGAGGGCCTTCTCAGTAGTAACCCCGACCCTTTGGAACGAACTCCCCATAGAGATTCGTACCCTCACCACCGTCCAGGCCTTCCGCACAGCCTTGAAGAACTGGCTAGCCCGTCAGGCCTGGGGACAAGGATAGTTGCCCCTCCCGAATGATGAATGTATGTTGCTTATTGTTTTTATTATATGTGTCTATGTTATTGTTTGCATTTCCCCCTCCCTGATTTTATGTGAGCCGCCCTGAGTCCCCTCAGGGAAAAGGGCGGCCTACAAATGTCAATAAAATCAAATCAAATCAAATTTTGTATTTTATTTTTATCTTTTCTATTTTTAACTTTTTGCCTTTTCTCACACTTTTTATTTTGTCTTTGATTTCCTAATTTGTTCTTTTTTTCTTCCTTTCTTGATATTAGTTTGTATTTGTATATAATCTTCCTTTTCAAAAGTTTCGATTAAAATCAAATTTAAAAACCAAAGCAAAAAAAATCAGAAGAAATGCTTCAGAAGAATTCTCGCAAGTATGACTCTCTCCCTTATAAAGTAGTCCAACTTTTTTCAAGTTTCTGTGTGAGACTTAAAAAGCAGTGATTAGTTTAAAAGTCAAAAGTCACAGCAACTTTAATGAGTCAGTTTCTTCAAACAGGCATATTTTCAAAATATGCACAGTCCTAAAACTCTCTCTCTCTCTCTCTCTCACACACACACAGAGAGAGAGAGAGAGAGAGAGAGACAGACAGACAGACAGACAGACAGAGACAGAGACAGAGACAGAGACAGAGACAGAGACAGAGACAGAGACAGAGACAGAGACAGAGACAGAGACCAAAGAACAATACAGAGATACACAGAAATGTTAACCTCCATTTTTGATGTAAAATTTTCTATAAAATGCATATTGAATTTGCCAAGGCTAAATGACAATATTGATGCAAATAGAAAATATCAAGGGACAAAAACAATGTAATTTCCTCCCTGCCAATAGATTTTTGTAAAGGTTTTAGTCATTCTTTGATCAAAGACCCAGCATTTGTCTTTCCCCTTCTCTCTTTTTCGGCTCTTTTTTTAATTGGCATTAGTCACCAAGCCCTTTAATGGCTCAACATCATCATGCCAATTATGGCCTTCCACAAATGTGTTCTTGTTAGTTGGGCCCTGTAATTTGGAGCCTTGTCATCTGCTTCCGTAACATAAAATGCCTGCTGATTGCCTGTAGAAATGACTATGCTGACAGTTGGCTAGAAAAGATCAAGTGAAGAAATAGTAGCTGTAATACATGCTTTGAACTTTAAATCATATCTATACTCCTTCAACATGTTAATAGACAATTAAAACAAGGCTTTCCATTTCATTTCTGTTGGTGGTTACTTTATCTTAGGCTAATCTATCTATATTACTATGTTGGCTCCTTCTTTCCTTCCTTCCTTCCTTTCCTTTCTTTCTTCTTTCCTTTCTTCCTTCCTTTCTTTCCCTTCCTTCTTTTCTTTTTTCTTTTCTTTCTTTTTTCATTCTTTTCATTATTTCTATAGGGAGCCATGTTGGAATCTAAATCTAGCCTTGGAAATCTTGTGAGGAACATTAAGAGAGAAGAAGGTTCAGAAAACTATTCCATCCTGGGATAGAAAAACAATATACTTAAAATAACTCTGCCTTGGTTTAATTTGTTATAAGATGTACTAGTACAGGGAATCTTTGACTATGTATCAAGTTTCTCTTATTAATGCCCTATAACAGTAAATACATTCAACAAGATTGTTGGTGGCGCAGTACTGGAAGAAGGAAGAATTGCCTACTATTCAAGAAACAAACGTAACAAACTTTGCAGAGATGACTAAAATATCAGCATACCTCAAGGACCATTCAGATGAGAAATACAAGCTGGAATGGAGAAGATGGATTGATTATATTCAAAATAAATATGGGACTAAGAAATTTCAGTTAGTTTATGAATGAACAAAGAATGTTACAACTTATCTAAGTTAGCTTTACAAAAGGGGAGTTAAAGTACAAGCGAAGGGACGATGCTAAAGCTAGTTAGTTTACTTTAGTGTATGATTGCTAAATGTTTATACCCTGTATTTGTTCTGGGAGGTTGGGGGGGAGGGGGGATGTGTGATTGGGGGGGAGGGAGGGAAGGGGAAAGGTATATAATTGTAAAACTTACTAAAACTTTTAATAAACAAACAGTAAATACATTTATGAAAACCAACTCCGTTCTGCGTGAAGCTTACACCCGAATTAGAGCTCCAAGCCCTGGCTACCCATGTGGTGTCCACCATTCTAGTTGAGAGACTTTTCCTGATCTTAACAGTTTATAGTCACTAACTCAAGACTATACTTCTACCTCTCATTTGCTGGCTGCTATGAAAATAGCCACTTCCAATCACTGAGGTGTTTTGACTCGAGCAAGTCATAACATGGAAACTGAAGTAAACATTCAGAAAAAAATCATTTTTTTAAATTTCCATACAAGGGCAAAAAATAATCAACACCAAACAAACCAAAACCTCTTTTCCCATTTGCTTCAGCCTCCAAATATCAAACTGTACTATTCAGCCCTCTGACCCAAGTCCAAGACTGGCTCCATCTCAAGAAAGGATTATGAGAAAAGAGATTGTGAATCTTCCTTATACCACATGCGGAATAGCCTCTTATTCCCGGAATCTTCCTAATACTTATGATTATATCGCTCTTCTCTCTTGAGCTGATCTAGAGGAAAGTGTTTTTCAACTCCCTTGTTGCTTCTGACAGTGGAAAAGAAATAACCTGTGTGTGTTTGAGGAGGGGGGGGAGCACAGATGTAAATTTTTAGAAAAGATTTTACTGATGCTCAAATGCCAGTTACAGGCCCAATCCACTGAATCATACTCTCCGAGCTGGTTTTTGCCACCACGAGGGGAGACTGTCGCCCTTGAATAAAGTTTAATAAATGTACGACAATAGTCTCATCATTAGAAACATATTGAAGGGAAGATAATTTCTAAAACCTTCAGAGTACCAGGACTTCCTGGAGTAGTAAGGAACTGGTAGCAGTTTCTTTCAGTAAATGCTAAAGGGTGGGGGAGAATTTGTGTAGCCCGTTTAAAGCTGCATCATTTGCTCAATAAAATTACCTGAAATGAAGTCTATAATTGGATGCTGATGAAAGTCAGGAGATCAGCCTAGGAGAGGCCTCTTTGGCTCTTTTCTGCTAATGACAATATACTCCCTTTCCATTTAATTTGGATCCTGTTTTGGCCCAAGGCTGTTCGCTATAAAACCGAACAACGTGAGGACCTGCCTTTCTCATCTGCTTCTGTTACATCCACCTGGGACCCTGGAATATGTCACCAGACAGTGATATGGAACAGCACAAAGCTTCAACGTGCTCAGCCTCTCTTGCACCCACTTTTAAGAACAACAGCCTTCAGGCAATTTCCCACTGCCACCACCTCCCTGCCCCTTCCTTTCCCACCCCCCCACTTCAGATTGCCTCTGATCCATGTCTCTTTCAGCACAGCTGACACAACCCCCAGGTGTCAGTGGCAGAAGCTGTTTCATCAGACATGCTGATGAATATAAGCATGTCCCTTCAGGCTTGGCATTTTCTGCACTTCTGACCTTTGTAACCGGAGACTGTACACATTGGCCAACGTACACCAGCTCAGCAACCAGCCATCTTATGCCCTTGTGCAAACAACGGCTTATATGCTGGGTGGGAACAAGTGGTCAGGGAGAAGATGAGGAATATGAGGAGGAAATAAATTCTGTTTCTCTGCATTTCAACTGCTGTATCTGTGTGATTTTAAAACGGGAGGAGGGTTTTTAAAAGGGGTGATTTTTAAAAACAGGATTAGCCAAATTGAATATGAGATTCTGAGTCCTGTAAGGTTTGCGAAAAGTTCACTTTTCTCAGAAACAGAGATGTGCAAACTTTGGTGGGGAGGGGCGAGCGAGGGACGGGAGGGCTTCAACGTAGTCTTGACTCCAGACAACAAGTCCCTGAATTTTCTTGGAAAGATTTTTTGGAAGTGGTTCACCATTGCCTCCTTCCTAAGGGAGAGATAGAATAATTGCCCCTGAATCAGACCAAATATTCAAGTGAACTAGTATTTTTTTCCACAGCAGTAAAATTATTTTCAAGAATTCCCTCACGTTGACATATAAAGACTCTCTTTATTATTTGGCATTCACTTGGTCTGAGTCCTGAATCATCCTTACACATTAGAGCCCCTTCAAAGGCACTTACCAAAAGTATATTTACCACAGTAGTAGTAATTTCAGCAAATGAATTAATTGCACTGTGGTGAAATATTTCTTTTTCTCTGTCTTAAATCTCTATTCAAATTTATTGAATGACTTCAGAATCTGGCATTGCCCTTAACACTATGTGGTCAATATCTAAGACTGTGGGAAAAAATGCACAGCCACTAGGGGTGATCATCAGTGAAAAAAATCAGACTTCCTTCCTTCCTTCCTTCCCCCCTCTGTCTCCTCCCACCTGGGAAGCCTACTGTCCCTTAAAACAAGGGTCCCCAACCTCCGGTCTGGCACTGAGCTGGCACTGGGCTGCAGTATGCCAGCAACTGGGCCATGCAAACAAGCAAAGCTCCATCCGCGAGATGCATGCAGCATGCAGAAACACGCCTCCTCTGTTCTCCACGAAACGAGTCCCTGTTGCCTAAAAGGTTGTGGGCCGCTGCCTTAAACTATGACCTTCACTATATAGAAGAAAGAAAAGGGTGAGAAGCAAAATGGAGAGGAATGTAATTTTGGAAGAAAGTAATGGAAGATCTAACAATAAAGGGAAAGTCTAGCAATAAAGGGGTAATCAGCAGGGGTGGGTTCCTGCCGGTTCTAACCGGTTTGCTTGAATAGGTTCCACAAATCTAGCATGCTGTTTAGAACAGGTTCTAACGGTGGAATGTCTCCTCGCTCGCTCACCCCCGGGCCCTGCCCATCCGGTCACCGTTGGTCCACTCAACCCCCCCCCCCATTCGCACCACGCCTCTAAGATCCCTATAGAGAGTCCTTGGCTCTCTATTGCTACCTGCCGAGGAGGTAAGTAAGCTCTTTGCTGGCGCAGCAGCTTTTGGGGCTAATGGGGCTTGGGTTTCCAGCCTGACAGCCCCCACCATTTCTGGACATCTATTGCAGTCCACCAGTAGCAGTAGTTTCCCCCTTTTTCCACCCAGCTCTCTGCCTCCTTTGCTTAGGCTTCTTGCTGGGTTCAGGAGCTTCTGCCCCCTCGTGCCACACTTTGCAGCTGCCAGAGCCCCACATGGACCTCTTCATGGTGCTGGGCAACCTGGTTCCTGGGATTCCCCCCCCCCCACCAAAAAAAAGACTACCCACCCATCTCTCCAGAACTTGTGGCTTTTTCAGGGGTTTCTTTAAAAAAAAGCCTCTCCAGAGGATCTTGAAAACTTGCATCGTTGCTTTGAGATGGGGGCAGATGGCCAGCATTTTCCCCTCCTCCCGTTCCTGGGTGCCTGCAGCCTCAGAGCCAGTGGGAAGCCTAAGCAAAGGAGGAGGCAGAGAACTGGGCAGAGGAAGGGGGAAACTATTGCTACTGCTGGAGCTCTGCCCTGAGTCCCCTTCGGGGAAAAGGGCGGCATAGAAATATAATAATAATAAATTCAATTCAATTGTCCTGCTGGGTTTGGGGACTTCTGCCCCTCATGCCACACTCTGCAGCCACTAGAACCCTACACAGACCTCTTGCTCCGATGGCTGCAATGCGCAGCACGAGGGGCAGAAGTCCCCAAACCCAGCGGGGAAAGGCAGCTCCAGCAGTAACAGTAGTTTCCCCCTTCCTCCACCCAGCTCTCCACCTCCTCCTTTGCTTAGGCTCCCCGCTGGGTTCGGGGGCTTCTGCCCACTCATGCCACATTTTGCAAAAGATCTCTCCAGATCTTGTGGCTTTTTCAGGGGTTTCTTTTTAAAAAGGCCTCTTCAGATGATCTTGAATGATGCTGCCCATCTAATCATCTGGAGAGATGTTTTTTAAAAGAAACCCCCAAAAGCCGCAAGAACCAGAGCGATGGGTGGTGGGACTTTTTGGGGGGCATTCCCAGAACCAGGTTGTCCAACACCCCATAAGAGGTCTACATGGGGCTACAGTGCCTGCAAAGCGTGGCACAAGGGGCAACAGCACACCACCCTGATCAACTGGCTTATAGTTGGTGGCAGGCAGCCCTCGCTAGGGTTTCCCCCTTCCTCCACCCAGCTCTCCACCTCCTCCTTTGCTTACGCTCCCTTCCCGCTTGGCACAGAAAAGGGCACAACTTTAAAATGGGGCATTTTGACCCTGGGCCACCACAGGGTTTTCTCTGCTAGCGGTGTCTCGCTTTGGGTAAAGGAGGAGGAGTGGAGGTCATAAGGCAGAAGAGAATCTTCTTCCCCCTGCCCTCCAGATTGCCAGCATGAGCATGGCTCTTCAGGAGCTCAGCAACAACAGTAGCGATGGTGGCTGCCCACACACCCGCTTTCAGTTGAGGCAGGCTTGTTTTGCAAAAGCTCAGCGCAGCCGAAGGTTGAAGAAACCACCTGATGCAAAGGCGGGGATGCTTTTTGCAGGGGAGGGGGGATGCCATACCCGCAACTTTTATCCCTTGCCCATCCACCTACCCCCCTCCCCCGCATGTCCAAGCATTACATTGGGAGAATTTTGGCATGATTGGTCTTGAACACGGGACAAGAGCGTCCCCCCCCCGCCCACCTCCACGCTTTTGCAGATTGGCTGGCTGTGGAGCATGGGCCCTTTTTGAAGCCGGGTTGAGTCCTTCCTTGGGATGGATGTCCATACACAAGGGGCACAGGCTAGGACCAGGTGCCCTCATCCGTTTCTCCCAAAGCTGCTTTTTTTCCTCCAAGAGGCAACTGGACTTTCTGGTTTTTCTTTGAAGATGTTTTGCTTCTCCTCCAGGAAGCTTCTTCAGCTCTGAAGAAGCTTCTGAGGAGCTGAAAAAGGTTCTTGGAGGAGAAGTGAAAGGTCTTCAAAGAAAAAGCAGAAAGTCCAGCTGCCTCTTGGAAAAAAAGCATCTTTGGGACATCCTGGATGACCAAGAATCTCCATAGACATCCCTCATCCTAGCCTTCCTTTCTGATGCCTCCTAGCCTTGCTTGCCTTCCATCCCTTGTGGTGGCCACTCTCCGAAAGCCTATGATAGTTGAGCATCAATAAGTCCTCTTGTAGTATCAAGGGTGGCTGAGGGTTCAGAGGTGGCACACACCCATGGTTTCCTGATTGCCAGAGCTATTTGGGAAATCTAAGCTGGAGAAACCTGGTCTGTCCCAAACTTTTGAAGCTGGTGGGCTCTGGATAAAAGTCAAAACCTGAGCTTGATGTTGACCTAGAGGTTTTTGTTGAAATCCTGGTTTAAGTTTTGGAGAAAGACTTATTTCACACTAAACTTTCATCAAACCTTAGAGTGATTTAGAAAGAAAGAGAGAAAGAAAGAGAAAGAGGGAAAGAAAGAAAGAGACAGAGAAAGAGAGAAAGAGAGAAAGAGAGAAAGAAGGAAGGAGGGAGGGAGGGAAGAGAGAAAGAAAGAAAGTGGGAGAGATACACACAAAAAAGGAAGGAAGGAATGGAGGGAAAGTGAGAGAAAAAAGAGAGAGAAAGATAGAAAGAGAGAGAGAGAGAAAGAAGGAAAGAGGAAGAAAGAAGGAAAGAAAGAAAGAAAGAAAGAAAGAAAGAAAGAAAGAAAGAAAGAAAGAAAGAAAGAAAGAAAGAAAGAAAGAAAGAAAGAAAGAAAGAACTAACTTATGACCACAATTGAGCCCAAAATTGTGGTTGCTAAGCAAGTGTGTCCTTAAGTGAGTTTCACCACATTTTCCAAGTTGGCCATGCCCATCCGGTCACATGGCCACCGAGCCACTCCCACAAAACAGGCCACACCCACAGAAGAGGTTCTAAAAAAATTTGAAACCCACCACTGGTAATCAGTCAACCAATTTGCAAGAAGGCAATAAATCAGTCAACCAATTTGCAAGAATGGCACACTAAACCATAGAATTACCTGTAGCAACAAAGCAGAAAACAGTTGAAAAAGCAAATAGTGGTATCTTTCTCGCTCCATGTTCTTGCCATCAGTTGCAAATGATGTGAAAATGATTGCAAGGAATCTGCACACAGAATGGAATGGAATGGAATGGAATGGAATGGAATGGAATGGAATGGAATGGAATGGAATGGAATGGAATGGAATAGAATAGAATAGAATAGAATAGAATAGAATAGAATAGAATAGAATAGAATAGAATAGAATAGAATAGAATAGAATATTTTATTGGGCAAGTGTGTTTGGACACACAAGGAATTTGTCTTTGGTGCATATGCTCTCACTGTACATAAAAGAAAAGATACATTCGTCAAGAATGTATATACATCACAACATTCATCACCTGTTCTCTCCCATTTCTAATCAAGGTATTTCATGCAAACAAGTGCCAAACTCCTTCTAAAAATGTTGATGCTGCTGTCACAACATGACTATTCGCAACACAGGAAAGCAACATAGTGTACCCAGATTTCTATCTCCCACTTTACATATTGTAATTATGAAATTTGTAAAGTGAGAGATTGTACAATTTGAAATAAAGATTAAAAGTCCTAGAACAGTGATGGTGAACATTTTCTCACCGAGTGCCCAAACTGGAACGTGTGTGTGTGTGTGTGTGTGTGTGTGTGTGCGCACGCACATGTGCATGAGCGCACGCCGCAGTACAAGAAACCCAAAGACCAACTGGCTGGTGCACATGAGCATGCCAACCAGCTGGTCTTTCGGTTTCCGGCACTCCGGCGCATGCAAAGACCAGCTGGCGCCCCAGAAACCAAAAGAGCAACTGGTGATGGCGCACATGCCCATAGAGACAGCTCTGCGTGCCACTTCTGGCACACATGCCATAGGTTAGCCATCACAGTCCTAGAAATTTCTTCCTACATTTCTTTTAAAAAATACCTTTCAAATAATAGGGCTGGGCTGCATACATTCGATTCAGAAGCAAAAACCTGTTTTGAAGCATACAATCAGGCTGTTGTCTGTAATTTGTTGAATGAAATGCATCTTTTCCCAGAATTCAGCTACAGCCATAAAAGTACAGAAAGTAGCCATGTGATTCCATGGAAAGGCACAACGGATTTAAGAAGTTACAGACAGATTCTATGTGAGCCAGTGGTGGGTTTCAAATTTTTTTTAGAACCTCTTCTGTAGGTATGGCCGGCTTTGTGGGAGTGGCTTGCCGACCATGTGACCAGGTGGGAGTGGCTTGCTGGCTATGTGACCAGGTGGGAGTGGCTTGCCAGCCATGTGACTGGATGGGCGTGACCAACTTATAAAATGTGGTGAAACTCACTTAACAACGCTCTTGCTTAGCAACCAAAATGTTGGCTCAGAAACTCTGGCATTTGAAGCATGCAAGTCTTAAAGCGGTCAAGTTACAAGACCCTTGCACCTCTAAACCTTTAGAAAAAAACCCTGGGGTATTCAAACTTGATAGCTTTAAGACTTGTGGACTTGAACTCCCAGAATTCCTCCTCTCGCTTTTCATCTTGATGATGTGCAGATGGGTGGAGGGAGGGAGCTGGAACCGGTTCTAAACAGCACTGCATATTTGGGGAACCTCTTCTATAGAAGAGGTTAGAACTGGCAGGAACCCACCCCTGATGTGAGATCTCCCATACTTTCCAAATTATTTTGCTTCTGTATCCAAAGCACTGTGCACCCTAATCAAATCAAATCAAATACTGTGATATCCAGCTTCTGAGTGAGTGCATCTTTATAACTAATGCATTTATAATTTCCCCAAAGTTTATATCTAAAGATGTTAAAAAGTCTTCCTAGATCTTTCTTATGTTACCTCCAGTTTCTCCATCATTGAAAAGCAATTGTTTTGCAAGAACTATGGATGGGGACAGTTAATAAAAGTATTCCAATTCTAAGTGTTCAGCAAAGCACTAGCATTTTTCTCTAATATAAAGACAACCTTGTATTACACATACATTCAATTAGAAAAGCAAAGAGATTTAACCAGGAAAAAATATCAGCAGGGCAGGAAACTCTAATTGAACCTCCAGACAGTGCTTCGACATGTTTTGCTCTGGATATGAAACCCAGGCAAATATATTGATTCATTTGTCAAGTAGTCTATATCTTCCACTAAACGGTTCGATAAATATTCTATCTGTCACATTGAAGGACAACGGATTGTTTGCTTCTGGTTTATATTCTAAGAGCTGAAGATTTGTCAGGGCTCCAAGTAAAAGGGGAAAAAAAGACCCATGAACTGTTCTTAGAATAAAGTTTGTTTACGATGAGGAATTGTAGCCAGAAGTATTTGTGACTCTTACTTAAGTAGCTCAAATACAAGCATTCTAAGGGTTATTTGAGAGACCGCCTGCTGCCAATTACCTCCCAAAGACCCATTAGATCCCACAGATTAGGCCTCCTCCGGGTTCCGTCTACCAGCCAATGCCATCTGGCTACGACCCGGGGGAGGGCCTTCTCTGTGGCAGCGCCGGCCCTTTGGAACGAACTCCCCGCAGAGATTCGGACCCTCACCTCTCTCCAGGCCTTCCGAAAAGCCATTAAAACCTGGCTGTGTCGGCAGGCCTGGGGTTGATGAGCTCCCTTCCCCTCTCGACCTGTGTGGCTGTTGGCTATTTTAAATGCTTGTCTTGTACTTTTGTGTTCCCTTTCCCCCTTGAGTTTTTCGCCGCCCTGAGTCCCGCTGGGAATAGGGTGGCATATAAATAAAACAAATCTCAATCTCAATCTCTCAATCTCTTATTCCACAAAGCCTGATTATCTTCTATCAGTGATGTACATATGTCTTCTTATTGAATAGCTATGTTGGATTATATAAATGTCATAATTAATTACACTGCTACAGCCTGCAGCCAATTTGTTTCAACATGTTCTGTATGGACCGTGGCTTCCTGAGCTATAAGGCACTGTTGATCTTACTTAGTTTGGATAATGAAACATCTGCAAGAAAACAACCATGTCCAGAGAGCACCAAGAACCCCTCATTTCAACCATGAGCTACAAATATTATCTTAATTGGTTCCTGAACTACATATAGATGTGTCACAAGGCAATGAGATCTTCTGGGATTCCAATTTTCCCAATAATATTTCAAAATTAGGTATAAGCTACACTACTGAAGACCTTTCTATAATCAATGAAGATATACTGACTTCGTTTTGGCTTTCTCAGTCATCCAATGTCCCATCAACAATAATGTCTCTTGTTCCTTGGACTTTTTTATAGCCATCTTAAACATTTATCATCTCTTTTTCCATGTACAATATTATAATCTTTTTGGATGAACTTAATGATTATTTTCTTAGTACGGTATATAAAATTAAGAACATTGTAAAATGGTTTGCACACTACGTGTGTGCTGAGATCCCGTTTGCTTTCTTCTGTTGCTTCGCCTTTGGCAATCTCTTTTCATATCCATCCTTAACAACTTCTTCAATTTAATTTCTCAATTCCTCTGGTTCTCTATCAATGAGGCTCAGGATTTCCATGTGATTTCTTACGTTCTCCTAGTAAATAGTGCATTTCTGCTCTAGGGCGTATCATGGAAAACGATTGTTGGCTTTCTTCTTCGCTTAGCTTGAATTGGAAAGTGTACATCAGTAGTTCATGATCTATTCCACAGTCATTCCATGCCAAGATTTTGCTGAAATAACTGAGGTTCTTCCATCTCATTGTACTAATAATGTAGTCAATTTGATTTCTGTGTATTCCATTTGATGATGTTCATGTATGCAGAAGTTGTTTGAGTTGTTGGCAGTGAAGAAATCATCAGTTTGACAGAAATGGATAAATCATTCTCCTGCTTCATTTTGGTTTTCTAGACCATATAATCTAACTATATTTTTCTCTTTCTAGGGCTGCACTGTTCCTTCTTTGTTTTTGATTTCCCAAATTTCATTTTCTGACTGTCTAATCTCAGTCCATTTGATTTTGTTGATGCCTATAATGTCAATGGGCAGTTAGTTCATCTTTTGCTCTATTGTGGTATTTCCATGCTTTTACATTCAGGAGTGGTATTCACTTACTTTCTCTACCAGTTAGCAAATGTCAGCATGCACACACATGCTTGCTTCGCTCCATCAACACATGAATTTGGCCTTCCATGCTCTTTGATCGCATGCATGGCTTGCATCCATGTGTGCAGCTTGAAAACATGCCTAAATTGAACAGCATAGAGTGGGTGGGCAGGCCCACACATGATTTCCACTACCAGTTTGGGCGAACCAGTCCGAACCGGCTGAATACCACCTCTGTCTACATTCCTTATTCCCACTGGAATCCTATTTTTGTAGTTTGGCACTTTCTTTTTCTGCATGGAGGAATCAGCAACTAGATATCTCTAAGGCATTTAATCTGTGTCATAATTATCATTAGAATTGTGCGAGATTGAGCACCGTCCAACTCGAAGGGGTCATCATCTGACATTACCCTCTCAACCACTTTATAATTTCTGTCCATGTGGTTTTCTTTATAAAATACAAGAGTGGTTTCCCATTGCCTTCTCCTATGCAATATAACACAATGCCTTTGCCATTGACACTGAAGTAATCATTCCCTTCCCACAACTTTCTATATTGTTGCTGATCTATCTAAGTGCCTTCTTGCTTTAGCTGGGTACCTGGGGTGACCTTCATATCTTGGGTGGCCCTATTAGGAGTATATATGCTTGGCATAGATTCCCTCCAGGACACTATCCTGCCCATCATCACCACCACAATGAGATAGAACATCAGGACCCAGGGCATTAAAAAATACTCATTCTGAAATGAAAATGCTGCACATTTTATCATTTATCTTTTTCAATTGTAGAAAATATTTCAGCAGGAGAGCAATTATTCCATTGACACCACTTCTCAAGTAATCAAGTGGCAGCCATGCATGGGTAAATCCATGCTAGGTCTTTCAGTTGCATATCAGCATCTTAGGAGATCCATTCACACCTTGTAATTAATCATGGAATGGTTGGTCTGTGCCCCAGGCACCATGACCTTCTGACAACATCCACTAAGGCACAGCTTTTGAACTACTCACCTGTAGTTTGATAATAGTTACATAAATCATCCTAATGCAAACCATAGTGGATATTTGAGCTACTTTGGCCATATTCAGGAGGAGCCAACTGCTGAATGAATGCAAAACCTGTCACTTAAGTGTGTTATAGCAGTAGACTTATATACCGCTTCATAGGCCTTTCAGGCCTCTCTAAGCGGTTTACAGAGAGTCAGCATATTGCCCCCAACAATCTGGGTCCTCATTTTACCCACCTCGGAAGGATGGAAGGCTGAGTCAACCCTGAGCCGGTGAGATTTGAACCGCTGACCTGCTGATCTAGCAGTAGCCTGCAGTGCTGCTTTTAACCACTGCGCCACCTTGGCTCTTATAGTTAGACATAACTTATAAATATGTTATCCTGCATCTAATGCTATCAATCTTCATCACTGATCCAAGTATATCGCAAACACATAATAGATACTTAACACCTGAAAGTTTTGCGAGTTAAAAAGTTGCCCTGGTTCCATAAAATTCATGCAACAGTTTGTGTATTCTGTGATTGATTTAAGTTTAATGAATTTACTTCTGTAAGTTGATACCTACGGTCACAACCTACAGATAAATGGACCTGAAAGTTGATACCTAACAACTTACACAAGGAAATTCATTAAACTTACATTAGTCACATAATAGGCAAATGGTTGCATGAATTTTATGGAACCAGGGCAACTCTTAACTTTCAGGCCCAAATTTAAGTCTTTTTGGGAGCTACTAAAATGTTGAGTTGTTTCCTTAAGGTCAAGTTGTTATTCCAAGTGCAAAAGTACTGAATAGTATCCTTTTTGCATGTTCTGACATTTCCTTTTGCTTTCTTTCTTCCTTATGGCTGATGTACCATCTCCACTTTGCTTATGGATCTAATGAACCTCAAAACAAAAACAAAAAAAAGAAAAGAAACATTTTGCGAACATTTGCACTAAAAAAAAATTCTCTCTAGGAAGCCAAACCCTAAGAAGCCAGAGCTAGACTTTGAAAGAAGGAAACCAAATAGCAATGGTATTTTAGGCTTATATACCCAAAATCCAGCTCTAGGCATTTACCTGTCTCCCAGATGAACATTTAGGAGAGTGTCTCCCAATCTCCCATGGGCTCATAGTTCCTGCTGAATTTTCTGTTTCAATATTAATTGCATGACTATTGCTTGTACACCCCTGATTTACAAAAAGTGAACTACTTTGAAGATGGTAAAGGGGAAAGGGAATATACGAAAATAAATAAAAAGATATAAAATAATTTGACAATGGAGACATGTTGATGGAAAGTATCTAGACACCTCTCTGGAAGATGGCTCCCTCAGCCAAGAAACGGAGATGAGCACTGTGCCCTAGATTTCAACATGACTAACAGGGAAACCTTTACTTAAAAAAAAAGCATTAATAATAAGAGACTATAGATTTTTGAAGGTATAAATATACCTTCAGTTAATGATGAAAACATATCACAAACTGAATGTTGTCAAATCGACACACATCTAGGCAATACATAAAACTGACCACACGATGGGGCCATGAGAACAGGTTTTTAAATAAAACGTAAAAGGTCACACACCTAAGATCCATGAAAGTCTTCCAATTTTGAGAAAGCAGGTTTTGGGCCCTCCTTAGACATTCCATTTGATTATATTGGAGAGAGGCAATTTCCCTGAAGTTAAGCTTATTCACTCCATTTCACTGTAACCATACATCTCAATAACTAAATAGCGGGCTTAAGATATGATTACAGGCCACATTTATACAAAGCAGTGAAATGGCTTTCACTGTAAAATAAGTTTTTCCATTTCATTTTTTAAATACATTATTAGAAAGGTAGTGGCATCTTTAAAAAAAGTGACAAATTAATATCTAAAATGTATTAATCTCTCTTGCACTATCTGCTGCCTCTCTAAGATGGAATGTTTGAGGAAGTGTTTTCTGATAATTTCTTCTATTGTCTTGCATCAATCATCCCTAGGGAACATTAAGTGTCCTTCAGTAAGGCTTCTATAAAGCACACAAAACTGAATATCTATCCATGTAGGAACTCCATCTGATTTTTCAGCTCACAAGGTTACTGGAGGTACAAACACTGGTACATGGTAAACAAGGGGATCAGAGGCCTGCTATACAAGGGGCCTTTGAACAGGTTCTCCCTTCAAGGAACTCTTGAGGAAGCCGTATTTCAAGGTTGCTTGATGAAGCAATGCAGCCCCCTTATAAGAATGAAGCAAAGCCACATTCTTTTGCTCATGCTACCTCCTCTGGCTGTTCCAACAGCTAGAAGAGACATTTACACATGGCTGCTTCTGCACTGAAAACTCTTCCAGCTATTCCAAATGTGGATTGAGGCTGCAAGATGACAAGAAGTGCTTTGATGGGGCACATGGTGTTGCCTTCATGGCATGAAGCACCCTGTCAGAATGAAGCCAACTCGTATCCCACAGGCCTAATATCCACAGGCATCATGAGAATGGCTGATAAAAGATAAATTAGATGTGAATTTATGGGGATGGGATGGAGGGGAGGAGGGTTAAGAAGTCATGATAACAACCTCAACTATGTAATTGTAGCCAACTTGACTTTTTAATACCTCCTCCTATATTTGTGTCTCTGTGTATGTCTGTGTGTTGCATTTGTGCTGATAAATAAATAAAGGGAGACTAGTATAGATCTATTTCAAGCTATTTAGCTAGCCATACCCTTACTGGGAATCGAACCTGGGCTGTATTACATATCAGGCAGTTGTATTAGCCACTAGGCCACAGGCCCTCCTCCTTTATCATGTATGTATGTATGTGTGTATGTATATGTATATGTGTGTATGTATACACACACACACACACACACACACACAAAATAAATAAATAAATAAATAAATAAATAAATAAATAAATAAATAAATAAATAAAAAGTTTTACTTCCCATATCCAGTCACAATTCTAATGAAACATCAATGCAAGCACTGACATACTTAACCCTTATCAATGAACATTAAGTTAAGTTAAATAAATAAAGTTAAATAAATAATGTTTTATTGAACAGAGCCAATCAGGCTGGTCGGGACATTTTAGCAAATCAGTGAAAAGCAACTGTTTATTTTTTTTCCCCAAACCAGATCTTGAAAAATACAGAAACCCTTCCTTTTTTCTAGAGACCTAATCAGTGATGAGTTCCTACTGGTTCAGAACTGGCAGCAACCCAGGCCTGCCATGCTCCCGAACCAGTTCTCCAGGTGGTGCCATAGGCAGCGCCATCTTGTTTTTCATTTCTGCGGAAGCGCAGAACCATTTTTATTGCACTGTGCATGCACGCACAGCACATCCACGAGCAAACTGACAGTAGTGCCTGCCGGAACCAATCCCTGGTCATTTTTTATCCTAATAATGGATAAAAAATGATCTAGAAAGCAACCTATAAATGTATTTTTAAAATCAGTCTTTTAACAGCAAGTAGTTGGCACTCAAGTTTTTGATTTTTTTGAAAACTGTTTTTTCTATTGATCGTTGTTTACAAGATTTAAAAATGCTTAAATATTTCAGAAGTGCAACCATCCATGTTTTGCTCTAGAAAACAAGAACTCCTTTGCTTCAGGACCACTGTTCAACCCATGTTACATTATAATGTATGCACTATCTATTCACTCATTCTCAACCCTCACCAACTCTAAGATGGGTGGACTTCAATTGCCAGAATTCCCCAGCCAGCGGATAGCACTCCAGCAGCTTGATTTCTTTGCTCAAACCCCTAGAAGGCTGTTTGTGTGCCCACCTCATCAGGACCATGCCAGTTGACCAATCCAAAATGGCTTGGATTATACAGGTTGACTCCTGGGAGGAGAGGATGGCTTAGTAAGGGGGGCTTCTGTAGGAGGAAGGTTGCACCTGATGGATGAGAGAACTTTGGGGAGGATCAGGTATAGGCTTCATATCCCTCTGTGATATCAACCAACCTAAAAAAAAGAAAACTGGGTGGGTTCTGGATTGGTTCATAATCCAATATTTGTTTTTACAAGGATATTGTTCGCACCTTAAGGTTGCCAAACTTTCTACTCCATTCATTTGTTTTTTGTGACAGAATGATCCCCTCGGAAGAGACATAGAATGGTGCCTTGCCTAGATGTTCCACGTTGCCCTATGAATATGTCAATATCACTCTGATTAAGCATACTTGAAATTTATGATAGAAGATCAGCACATATTTTTTTTAAAAACAACTATGCAAGCCTCCAAATTCTGTCTAATATGGTCTTTCTTCTCTGGTCTAAAGCTTTGATCCTCCTGAAGAGGTGGCAATAGTTACTACTTGCTCTTGGAATAATTAGAGGTGAACCTGATGGGATACTATAAACTACTCTGAGTTTTCACTGGTATATACCATAATTAAATCAATATACTGTAGATTTTGGATCAAACCCCAAACAATACATATATCCTTTATTTGCCATATCTGTAAAATATGGATTAATAGATCTATGCTACATTAATAAACCCCAATTTGTATGATTAATATAACAAATCATTCCAAGTTTACCAAGGCATGTGATATTCATGCTACATTTAAGAAAATATAATTCAATAGTATATAGCAATTCTACTAGCTGTAGGAAAGCTTTCTGATCCTGGTCATGTGAACTGACAAACTTGAAAAAGAAAATTGGCTATGTCTTTTCCATGAACAACTTTAATGGAACAGATCAGACAGTTAATGGTAATGATGGATGATGTGTTACCGGTTAGGGACAAGTCCCTTCTGTTGAAAACGAACCAAAAAAACTGTGCAGACGGGACTATAATCACAATTCAAAGAGTCCTTTGAACTTTGAATACTTGAGGTATTTGCATGAAAATGGATCTTTGTTGCCCTGGCTGAAATATGTGGAAAGAAAGAAAGAAGGTAAAATGATATCTTTTTCTTTTTGGTGAAAGAAAATAAAAGCTTACACAATTTGCAGTAGTCAACCAAATATTCTTCAGGTGTGTTAAATTACAAGGGCCTGCTGTAATCCAATGTATCTGAATGGCACCAGGTTGGGGGGAAAAACTACATAAGGAGGCTCCTAGGTGCAAAAATAAAGAAATTGAACTGAGTGGGTTGTATTCATTTCACACAACAGAAATGAAGTAGAAAAATTGGACTGTGAATCAAGCTCTAATAGAATTAATATTTGGATTAAATTGCTTCAAAAATTAAGTGTCTTTAGAAGTTCCAAAAGCATATGCAATTCCATTCATATAGGGGGGGGGTGATCATCTATCTTATTGGATTACTGGATGATAAAATATAGCACAGAAGGAAAAAAGAAGCACATAGTTTTATGCTCCTTAGAGAAATATAACTATTCTTTTTTTTAAAAAAGTGCCATTGAGAAAATATTCCACTTGAAGGGCAACATATAAAAGGATTAAGAAAAGATAAGATGCCAAAAAAACCATTGAGCTAAATTGACAAAATATCTGCTTCAATGTCTGGAAAATTTGTATATTCCAGTGATGGCTCACCTTTTTCTCCTCGTGTGCCGAAATCGCACACACACCCTGCACCCATTTTGGGTCTAGCAGTCCCCTCACACTCTACCCCACCCCACCCCTCCATGTGTACCTAACCTCACCCCCCACGTATGAACATGCAACCACCTCCATCCCCTGCGCATGCGCACATGTACCCAAATGCGTGGCAGAGACCCAAAGACTAGCTGGCCAATGGGAAGTACACGCTCATGCGCAGTAGATCTGAGTTGGGCAACGGCTTGCATGCCCTCCATGTGCCATAGGTTCTCCATCACAGGTATATTCATACAAAATGACTCAATAGAGATGGCTCTTCTTGCAGATAAAAGTATCAGGAGGGAGATAATATTTGGGACAAGATACCTAAAGGGTATCAGATTGAAAGGACTCATATAGCTACTTAGATCTGGAGCAAGTAGCATTGTTATCAGGCTTTGCATATCTCATTTCCACATCACCGATAAAAACAATAAGCTCCAATTTAATATTTATGTGCTGCCTCGGTTTAAAATTGGGTGGACAATTGCATGATGTGTTTTTCGTACCAAGAAATACATATATGTATTGTTTGTGTACATGTACCAAGAAATACACATATCTCAAGCCCACACATATTTAACATTTACTTGGGAAATCTTTCAAGATTTAGCACAGTTATAATGAACCCAGAACAAATGATTATTAATCATATTGCTTTGCATAGAAGTATCTAGGGAGCATAACAACTTCCACACCACAACATCCAAGTTAAATGAGTCTGTTGATGAGATACACATCTGTAAGTTTTCAGTCTGAAATACAAGGACAAAGTCACAGCCACTATTTTCCTTTCAGAACCCAAGAAGAGAAGGTAGCTTTCTCTGTTTTGATAGACTCTATCTCTATGCATAGCCCATTGTGCCAGTCAAAGCCTAGTCCCCCAGCCCAATCAAAAGCATCTAAGAGAGACAATATTGTCCCTTGAACTGGGTTTGTTTGCCTCCAATCAGGCAGCAGTACCCCGTGACTGGAAAGGGAAATAGGGTAGCACAAGAGTATCTCTGGAGTCAAAGAGAGAGCTGGTTTCCATTCCTACTCCTGTCAGAGATTTATCAGATGTACACTGTCAGGGCCTTTAACTTCTCCTCCTCCTCCTCTGACCCCCTCTTTTCCTAACACACACACTTTGACCCCTAAATTAGCAAGGGAAAGAAAGATGTTCTTTTCAATGCTTCTACGGCGACTGCCGCCTAGCATTTCTTCTTCCCTCAATGGTCTTTTAGAAGCAACTCAGGGGTGGCAGCAACTTGACAGTCAACAGATGGTGTCCCAATGGGGAGGAGGAGGAGGGAGGGGATAGAGGAGGAGTTTCAACATTCCCCCTTTGTGTTGCTTTAATAGTTGCATGGGTTAAGCATGAGAATAGAAGCAATAATGGAAGTCTACCACTCTGTTAGGTTCTACCAACTCCTACTAACCAGTGCCAACTTGCCCTTCAAAAACCAATCTTCTTTCCTTTTTTTCCCTCCTAATTTATAAAACATGAAGAATTGTCATTCACACATGCACTCCAGGGATGGGATTCAAAACTTTTTACTACCAGTTCTGTGGGTGTGGCTTAGTGGGTGTGGCATGGCATGGCTTGGTGGGTGTGGCAGGGGAAGGATACTGTAAAATCTCCATTTCCTCCCCACTCCAGAGGAAGGTTACTGCAAAATCTCCATTCCCTCACAATCAGCTGGGACTTGGAGGCAGAGAATAGATAGGGGGCGGGGCCAGTCAGAGGTGGTATTTACTGGTTCTCCAAACTACTCAAAATTTCCACTACCGGTTCTCCAGAACTGGTCAGAACCTGCTGAAAACCACCTCTGATGCACACACATGCACATATAAAACCTTTTTTATGAATGAATTCCTTCTCCTCAATGATGGAGTTGGAATTTGTTAGGGAGGAATTTCTGGAGGTGAATCATCTGGTTGGGTCTGCACCTGTTGAATGTCTGCTGGAAGGTACTGTGAGTTTAGAAAGGTGGGCTGAAGCCCAAAGGAAAATCATACTCCTTTTCCACTTCAGGTATGTGAGACGCTTTTTCTTTTGAGTGCAAGGTTCTGTTGCCCCATTCTTTCCTTTACAAGGTTTTCAAGACAAGGAAGGCCTTGTTCATGAATTGATTGATTTCTGAGTAATCCTTTATATCAGAAAGTAAATAAGCAAACAAAATGTAATCATTCATTTTCAAACACAGCAAACTACAGGCTAGGAGAAGACTAGCTTTCTTCCTGGCATGCATCAGTAAAATTCCAAAAGCTACACTAGAGCAATATCTTCCTTCAGTTGTCTTAAAGTTACAAACTATTGAGCAAGCTTTTGAGTTCTTTGGAACTTAGGACCAGGTATAATGATGAACAAAGCAAAAACGCAGTACCATGTGTGAAGGGGAATAATTAATAACTCATACCAGGGAATCTTTACTTGGTCATAACCTTAAAGTGGCAGGACTGAAATAGGTTCAGTTGTGCCGAAGACTTACCGCAGACTCTTTGTTTTTGGAAAACAGAAAAAGAACCGACAGTGGTTACAATGCAGTATTGCAGACTAATTTTGCCAACTGCTAGCAAGCTCAAGGTTGACTCAGCTTTCCATCCTTCTGAAATGGGTAAATTGAAGACCCAGACTGTTGGGGGCAATATGTTGACTCTGTAAACTGCTTAGAGAGGACTGTAAAGCACTATAAAGCAATATATAAATCTCTAAGTGCTAGCACTAAAACAAGACATATCAAATCAAATGTTTGCCTATTTGCTTTGGATTTCCCAATTTATCTTAAGTCCTCTGTTCACAGTTTCCAATATAGGCCACACTATGAGGCCACTCCCACATCTGGCTGGCACCCATGAATTTGCTGAAGGTTGTATTCAAAGGATATACTGGGATCTCTCACTTGTGGAGTGTCTACAGGGTATGGTGAAAACCAAACAAATCATAAAGTCAAGAGGGAGGTCACACTGGTACCACTGAAGCTCCACTTGATTTGTTAATGTGTGATTCACATAAAAAAAATAGCAGAGCTTTAATTGTCAAGGACACCATCCTGAATTCTTCTACCACATCCATTGAACTCCCTTGTTGCTTATATGTATGTCTCATTTAGTTTCCTATTTCTTTTCATTGCCACAGAAACTGTCACTGCTGATATCTGGCTGAAGTTCTGTTCCATATATTTATTTCATCTACTTTCAGCCTTAAGAGCTGAGGTGGCGCAGTGGTTAGGGTGCAGTACTGCAGGCCACTTCAGCTGACTGTTATCTGCAGTTCAGCGGTTCTAATCTCACCGGCTCAAGGTTGACTCAGCCTTCCATCCTTCCGAGGTGGGTGAAATAAGGACCCAGACTGTGGGGGCGATATGCTGACTCTGTAAACCACTTAGAGAGGGCTGAAAGCCCTATGAAGCGGTATATAAGTCTAACTGCTATTGCTATTGCTATTGCTAAAATAGTATAGTAATTAGCTGCATAAGAGGAAGTGTCAGAACAGTCTGACTAGAATTCTTCCATGTTGGTGAAAAATGAGCAATGGAGATAAGTTGAGGGTTCTGGTTTTTCTCAGACATCACCAACTTTAATGTGTGAGCCATTAAACAGACATTAGTGAATACTGAGGATAATGTGGCACTGATGATATTTCTAAATTCCAAATTAGGTTGGACAGACAGTTTTCCCGGGTGAAAAATATATGAACCATTTGATCTTTTTCACATTTTTTTAACTGGGATTCAAAATGGGAGCATTTTTCCCGATATTACATGACTGTGAGACAAAAGGTTGTTTCCAAACCAGAAGAAACAAAGAGGCTATAATGAGTAGAGATAATATAGCTGATGGAATTAGTATAAATAATCCAGTGGTGGGATCAAAATAATTTAACAACCAGTTCTCTGCCCTAATGACCAGCAGGGTAGGTGGGACTCAGTGGTCATGTGACTGGGTGGGCATAGCCAACTCAACATCACTCAGGTCGATGGGCGCTTCACCTTAGCTGTGACAATGTAATAAGGGTTAACCAGAGAGGCAGTTTCTGTAAGCAGAGCAATAAAGATTAGGCTAGAAAAAACACCAGAATGTTTCTTTTCTGCCTTGCTTACAGGATTAGCCCTGTAAAGTGTAAAAAAAACAAAAGGAGATTTCTTCCAAGAACCGGTTCTCTGGACTGCTTAGAAAGTTAACAACCGGTTCTCCCAAATAGGTGTGAACTGGCTGAATCCCACTACTGAAATAATTTGTTCTGACATTGGACATGCTGGCACTCCAGACATATTGGAATTATAATTCCCAGAATTTTCACCCCACCTGGGAAAGGAGCTTTAGTGGTGTTATCAGATTTGGACTACAAAAGAGGGAGAAGCTACGCAAAACTCAAACACTGCTGCCATCTAGTTGTCCTCAATTTTTCTGCCCATATCTGGAAGCCCCTTATAATTTGACTTTTGAGAGAAAGAAAGGATAGGCTTATTTTTCATGGCAGAGGTCACATTATTTTAAAATTTTCTTCATGAAAACTACAGAAAATGTTTTAAATTTAAATCTATAATCCCAAAGACCTTTAAGCAACAAAATAAGCGGAACTTACTTCCAAGGGAGCATGTTTAACCTTAGATGTGTGTTTCTATTATTTCAACAGCTGCAGATGGGGATGGGTGGGCAAGAGAATAAACCAAAAGTCATGTCAATTGGTATATTCACACAACTCCCACCCCCCAATGCCCAATTATGTAGGTCTTTGTGTTTGTACAACTTTGTATACGTTTAAAAATAGGTCCCGTTGAAAAACAAAACAAAACTGCCCTCTGCCCAAAGGCTCTACACCGTTGGGTTCCCCCACCTTCCACCACCCACTTTAGAAAAAGCAAGAGAAACTTTTCTGAATGTGTGGCATGAAAAGAAGATTGAAATGAAATCGAGCAGTAAAGAGAACGCAGGCACCATCATCACCAACAAAGCCGAAGACAATGGTACCGTAGGAAGGAAAGTTAAAGGGGGAGAAAAGAAAAGCAGGGGGAAAGCGCTTCAAGTTGGCCATGAATTCAACAGTGTCATGGTCTTTATGCCAACCAAAGGCTGTCCTAGGGAAGCACACAGTTCCATTATCACACACTGAGCAAGCGTGATGAACGGTCACCAATAACACTGATTCTGGCTGATAAACGTTCTGTTCCTTGGGCAGGCACAGGCAGGGGTCCCTACTACCCCATATCCATTTGGGTCACTGACAATAAAAGGAAATTAAAATGCATCTGCTCCTGTGGTGTTCGTGGAAGGAGATGGAGTAAGGCAGCCTACAGAGGACATTGCCTCCTCCGCCTCCTCCTCCTCCTCGATGCAGTCATCACCTCATCTGTAGAAATGATAAAGTCCTTGCTCTAATTTCACGCCTGCCACATCCAGCTGCTCCTGTGCTCACAATGATGCACACCCATTCTGAGTCTCCTCCCCCCAACCCCCAACCTCTCAAATACATCTCTTTCTTTCATGTGTGAGACCATAACTCTCATCCAAACAAAGAATTCAACTGCTATGAACAAATTCTATAGCCGGAGTCTTAAGGAGCCATGGCAGAGGACTGCCTGCAAAGCAAGATAGGGTCCTGGCTGCTGAATAAAAAGATTATTTTAGAAGGGAAAAAAAACTCTGTAGTTTCTCTTACAACTTTGCTCTCTTCTGCAAAGTTCCAGAAAACTGTTCTAGAGTCACAATTTCAGGCTTTCCCCTGCTCCTAAGATTGCTAGACAGGCTTTAAACCTATGGGTTCATTTGTAGTTTCACTGCCAATGTCTACTCTGAGTTGAACTCAGAGGAGACTTTATCCTTTTCAGATTAATTCTTCGGTCTGGCTTTCTCAAAGAAAATATGTTCAGCAAACTCCAGACTGCTCATTGGTTCAACATCATTTGTATATATAGACTCCGCTATAGAGAATTGCATGCCCAAATAACCAGACATAATTTTCCCCCATGCCATCAATCCAGCAGTGAGATTCACTTACCTTCCCTACCAGTTGACAAATGTGAGCACACACGCCGCCTTCTGCACATGCGCACCTCCTTCTGCACATGGTCAGAAGGTCGCACATTATGTCAGGTCAGGTGGGTGGAGCCTCCCACAGCCGCCACTACTGGTTCACCTGTACCGGCAGAACCGGCTGTATACCACATCTGCATCACTCTGCTGAACACTTAATTCCCACAGCACTGTGTCATTTCTCATCTTTCCTATTATTTTCCCCTATTGGTTTTTTATTATTTGTCAATTGTTGTTTCTAACTTATAGTTAATAATTGTAACTACGATTATGACTTATGACCTGTTATTTTCTGTTTATATGTACACTGTGAGCTTATGCACTAGAGACAAATTCCTTGTGTGTCCAATCACATTTGGCTATAAAGAATTATATTCTGTTCTGTTCCATTTTTTCCAATCCATTCCATTTCATTCTTTGTGAGTGCATGTTAGATAGATAGATAGATAGATAGATAGATAGATAGATAGATAGATAGATAGATAGATAGATATAGATAGATATAGATAGATATAGATAGATATAGATAGATATAGATATAGATATAGATATAGATATAGATATAGATATAGATATAGATATAGATATAGATATAGATATAGATATAGATATAGATATAGATATAGATATAGATATAGATATAGATATAGATATAGATATAGATATAGATATAGATATAGATATAGATAGATAGATATACACACACACACATACATACATACATACATACATACATACATATTCCAAAGAATACATATTCCAAAGAAAAATAATTACCAACCTAATCCAAAGGGAAACTCTCCCCAAGAACCGAGGCACAGAACAGGACAACGGCATCGCCCTCCTCTCTTACATCAAAGGCACCACAGATAAAATCAGCAAAATTCTCCTCAAACACAATATCAAGACAGCCTTCAACATTGACCAAAAAATAGCCAACATCTTAAGAAGCCCCAAAGACAAAATCCAGCTAGAAAACCAAAGAGCCTACGAAATACCATGCAAAAACGGCCCTGCAACATACATAGGACAAACGAACAGGAGAATAAATGCACACATCGCAGAACACAAGAACGCAGTAAGAAAAAACTTCCTCCCTTTTCCAGCACCTTAAAGCTACAGGACATGAAATTAATTTTGAAGGAACCAGGTTAATCCCCAAAACTGAACACTTCAGCAAGAGAATAATTATGGAAGCTATCGAAATAGAGAAACACCCCCACAACATGAATAAACGTGATGATACCTCCTGCCTACCAGACATCTGGAAACCAGCCCTAGTCAACAAACAAGCCCCACCCACCACCCAGGCCGTTACAACACAAAACAACAATGGATCCATAGCCAGCACCAATCAGCACCAATCATGGTACAGCTACACATCCAATCAATCCACTTGCCGAAACGGGGCCAGCACTCCCCCCACCCAAGGTTTGTAGAGGGACGACAGCTCCGATCACGCTTTAAGCCCAAAATACCAGCCTGAAGATGGTGAGTGAGACCTCGTTGAAACGTTGCCAAGAAAATCTCAATCTTATATGGGAAAATACCCAAATACAACAAGACCAGCATACCTACACCCATGAAAATCTACAAATATATATATATATATATACTTATACCTATATATATATATACACACATACACATACACACACTAATTTTATATGTATGAGTGTGTATTTAAATATACATATGGATGTATACAAAGATGCATATATTACATAAATCATGCAAATTGATATTCTCAACCTAAGCAAAATACCATTGCAAAAGTACAATTGTCAGATCCATACATTATGACATTATGTTTATGAGATGTGGCAAGTGTGTACAAGTGAGCAGCCTGGAGGAAGGCCCATTCACCTAGAAAGGAAATCAATTGTGGGAGCAACACATTTAGAGCTCACAGTTTCTATTCCTTGAAGCAGAGATAGGAGAAGAAGTTACGCAGTTGATCAGCAAGGCTTTCTGAAACTCAGTATTATAACAATAGTATGTTTTTGTAAAGCTTTTTCTTTAAGCAGATAAATTAGGCATTAATTCTCATTCTCCAAAAGCAAAGTGCCAAAATGCAGCAGTAGCTTAGTTAAAATTAGGAAGATTATTTGCTCCTTTTTCAATGGAAAATGAATCTAAAACAAAATAGGCATAGTGCCCCTGCTCTCCATATTTGTTCAGCAAAAATAAAAAGACAGAACTTCCCAAAGAGCACCCCCCCCAACCCAGCTTGCTCTCACAAAAAATCTAACGCAGGCTATATATACTTAGAAAAAATTTGGCCTGTGCGGAAGCAGGTAGGCCCTTGAACTAAAAAAATAAAGGGGAATCAGAATATTTTGAAGTCTGGAACAGATTCTATTATTGGTATAAGACAAGGTGACAAGACTGGAACAAACTGTAAATAATGTGATTGGATAGAAGGATAGATAATTTATTAAGTAGGCTAACAGTTATTGGATGAGATTATTTGTGTATAATGTAATTGTACGGTCACTTCGACTTCACGGTGCTGCACTGTTTTAAATGTAAAAACTATATATACTGTATATAGTGCAGAGTTCCATCTCGGCCACTAGTTGCACCTTTCCTAGATTGATGGATCCTTAAGAAAGCCGTTCGTGCTCTGGTCTCCTCAAGATACTGCAATTCACTTTTACATAAGACTGCAATTGAAGATATTGATTGGTATCTCCTGCATAGCACAGGGCCTGGTTATTTGAGGAGCTGCCTGTGTCCCATAGCATCTGCCTGGCTGGTTAGAACTAGCAGAGTTGGAATGCTCCAGGTTCCTTCAATTAAGCAATGTCACCTATCAGGGCATCAGAAACAGACCTTCCCTGTCACAGCCCCTTCCCCAATGGAATGTGGAGCCGCCGAGATCAAAACAACCCCAAGCCTGCTAGTGTTTTGAAGGGTGGGGTTATCCAGACCTTCTTTTAACCTACTGTAGGTTGTTCACTTTGCTTTCCACTGATTCTGTCATCAGTACCTTTTTTTGTTTCTTGTTTTTATTGTTACATTTTTCATATTTTAAATCATTTCTAAACTGCTGAGACTCACTGGGAATCAAGTGACATATAGGTTTAATAAAAAAATTAAACTAATACATCCTCCTCCATCCCACCCCACCCAAAAAATATTGCCTCCAGATTGCCCAGATTGGATTTTAAATGTTTCCCACTTAAAACTTCCTATTCAATTCAGTCTTCAGCCATATAAAATTTAAGGTTATTTAAAAGCTTGTTCTTCTATACTTTTCACTCCAAATTTTCAACATTTTTCTACTATTGTCTTCCTTAATGAATTCTCAGATGTTTATCGATCCATTGCAGTTTTGGATGGAAGTTTATCACACACCATTTCACTGTGAAGAAAATGGCCTAAAATCAGCTTTCTCTTTTGTGAGTTCTTGCATCTCATTTCCCAGGTCATATCACATTCAAAATACACATCTGTTCTGTTCACTAATAGCTTTACAATGCATTTGTTGGTGCCTGGGTTAGACAGGGAAAGCCAAATCATGGAACTGGGCAGATGTATATGATCAGTTTGACATGCCTGCAAACAGGTGCATTTTGAGAGAACAGGTTTTTAGGATGGAATTCTTTGGATTCCCAATTGGATTGGATATTTGCATTCATGCAGACCTAGCCTAGTAAGGAACAAATTCCAATACATCCTGAAGCACAACTGGCATTCCAATGCTCTTGAGAAAGGAAAGACAACATTGCACTAAATGAAATTTGGGGTTATATAAATTAAATGAAGCTGTTCTAAATTACATTGTTCTAGTACTAAAATTATTATTTTTAAGCCTTACCAAAGCTCAATTTCTTGCAAGAACTGAATTCTATGAGCTATAATATATCACACATACACAAACCTGGCTAGTACTCTCCGACCAGAGTAAGCTTGATAGATTACCATTTAGAGATTGTTAGACTGTTTCAGTATATCCTGCTCATCTTTTCATTTTGTGCTCCAGAACTTAATGACAGGTAATTATTATTTCGGGACCTTGTTTGTTTTCATATTTAAAATCTTATATTTCATAAGTAGTTTCATAGCTGCATCAAAGTTCTGCATTTCATAGAAAACATTTCCCATTTTCCCCATATCTTGTGCAAAACACAAGATAAATAGTTGTATTTGCAAAGATAAGAAATATGAAGATAATTGTATCACACTTTTTTGTTGTTCTTATATTTTTAAACTGTTTCAAGTGCATTTTAATCGGTTCGTTTTTTAATTGGTTAATGGTTTGTTTTTTGTTATTTAACCAAAAGCAATGCTCCGAGTCACATGTGAGCTGGACAGCTATATAATTTTTTTTAAAAAATAGCAATTCATCCCATGTTTGTAGAAACCATTCCTGGGATTCCTGAATTTTGATCTCAGATTTCATGTCTACATAGAAATACTGAAGATATCCAGCACTACAGAATGTCTGTGGAATCCTTTTGCCATTCTATCCATTATAGCACAACAAGTTTCACGTTTTGTTTCTTTTTGCTTCTCTATCCATTTCTAAATCTCTCCCTCATCTCTCATTCCCCTGACCGACTTTCTTAGCCTCTGTCCAGACTATTTCTTCACTAAGTAGAAATAGTGAAGAAGAAAAAGAAAGAGAATACTTCATGGATGAAGAATCTTCAAAATTGTTTCTTCTTCTTCTTGTACATCTTTGAGTCAAGAAGGACTTTAGGCGAGCTCTCTGTTGCAGACCCCGCTTTGTCTTCCTCCCCCTTCCCCATCCTTCTCTGAAAGAGAGGGAGAAAATAGTAAACTTGGTGACCTTTAGGGATCAATGGCAAGCTTGCTTTAAATGACAGGCCACAACCAATCCTACAACATATTGGCCTTGATCTATTGTCTGTCTTCCAGACTCTCTATGAGCCCAGGATTTGCTTAGCAACCAGCAAATAGAGAACAGAAGGAGTGATCTTGCTTCTACCAGCAGGATGGCATAATTGGATAAACTATGTGTGATGATGTGGATCCTAATGCTTTGCATTGGATATGTGGCTGTATTTCTCCACAATATTGACCAAAACAACTGTCTCAAATTTGTAATATCAAGGTACAACAGTCTTCCATCTGTTTA
This sequence comes from Thamnophis sirtalis, assembly GCF_051295495.1. NCBI lineage: Eukaryota > Metazoa > Chordata > Lepidosauria > Squamata > Natricidae > Thamnophis > Thamnophis sirtalis. The sequence goes on from NW_028261381.1 coordinate 77,635,589, forward strand.
TAATATTTCACATTTTTATAAATACTTTAACAAACACATTAATTTATGGTAAATCTTTATGTATCAACTTATGTATCAATTTTGGAACGCTACCATTGGTTCAGTAGGATTCCACAGCAATCATCAAACCATAATTCAGCTCACAGGATTACTTATCAATTAAACCCCAAGTCTTCTCTTTCAGCCCTTGATTGTTTCTTATGGTATATTCTCCTTCCTTTTCGTGCTGTGCAAATATGGTGGACCATCTCTCATGCTGACTGAAGCATTATGGGACTTGTAGTCTAACCTACCCAGAAGGCAGAAGTTAGGGAATATGTATATTCATTTTTTTTACTATTGGTTCTGTGGGTGTGGTTTGGTGGACGTGGCTTGGTGTGCATGGCAGGGGAAAGATACTGCAAAAATTCCATTACCTCCACACTCCAGGGGAAGGTTATTGCAAAATCCCCATTCCCTGGGGATGGGGAACAGCTAGGACTCGGGAGGCAGAGAATAGATGGGTACGGGGCCAGTCAGAGGTAATATTTACCAGTTCCCCAAACTACTCAAAATTTCCACTACCGGCTCTCCAGAACTGGTCAGAATCTGCAGAATACCACCTGTCATAGATAGATAGATAGATAGATAGATAGATAGATAGATAGATAGATAGATAGATAGATAGATAGATAGATAGATAGCATATATACACATACACATACACATATATACATACACAGACAGACAGACGTATGTGTGTGTGTGTGTGTGTGTGTGTGTGTTATGTCAAAGCACCTGGTATGCCCAAATATGGGATGGAGCATACTGCTTCCCTTTTGCCTTTCAGTTCCACCCTAGGAGTCTTCCAGGCAGAAAGCATTTGTGTTGTATTTTTTGTTGCATTTGTGCTGATAAATAAATAAAAGGAGACTAGTATAGATCTATTTCAAGCTATTTAGCTCTCATCAGCAGCATGCTCCCTCCCATATTTGGGCATTCCAGGTGCTTTGATATAACACTTAATCATTTCTTTGGCTCAGCTGCTAAGGGAAGAGAGCTTGTGGCTTAGAGGCTAATACAACTGCCTAACATGTAAAAACAACCCAGTTTCAAATCCCAGTAAGGGTATGACTAGCTGATGAGAGCTACATAGCTTGAAATAGATATATACCAGTCTCCCTTTATTTATTTATCAGCACAAATGCAGTATGTATGTATGTATACAGCGTGGTTACAACATGGTGTAACATCAAGTAGTGTATGAGGATGAAAGAGAAAGAGGATTAACATTCCGCTTATCCTCCATGATCTTACTCTGAATGTCATCTGTATTTGAAAGTTTCTGCAGGGGCTGAAAGCCATGTCTATGATTCGTGTCCTCTTAAATACCAGAAGGGGAGGTTGCGAAGGGCAACTTCTCCGACTGTGCTTTGAAATGACACTTGAAAAAAAAGAAGAAATATCATTGTGTCACCCAAAATGAGCTTGAGGGTCTTTCACCCTTTGCAAAGCTAATCGAAAGATGCAGCTCCCTCCTTCAGGGAGCACCACATCATTATGGGGCCCAAGGAAAGGTGCAACTATTCCCCTGAACTTGCTCTTCCTGAGTCGGCCGCAACCTATTTTTATTCAGAGGTCCATCTATTGTTTTTGGAACAAGACCTCAGTCATAGCAATGCTTTATTCTTATTGGAACAGATGCCTGATGACTACAGGATGCTTTGACATTTTAAAACTTACATCTTCAAAACAGGCCAATAACAAAGAGAGAACAGCCTCTTCCCCATAGCAGCCTTTGTTCAATAATCTTCAGGGAATTTTCCTTCGAACTGGTCCTGCTAACTAAATTTAGGCTGATGGCAATCATAGAAAGGCTTTACTTAGGGCTGTTCTCCAACTCATCAGCAATGACAGATAGGAAGACCAACCTTAAGGCCAAAAGAAAATGGAAAGTTGCTGACCCCACAGGGCCTCTTTTGCCATGCTTTCAAAACAAGGGCAGGATAACAGTTTCTGGTGCTATTATAGGAATGTGGAGAAGGAAAACAGGTTTTTCCTATTCTCTGCTATCTGCCTCCCTTCCCCCACCAGTCCACATCCCTTATCATCTCCCACTATATCAGTTCCTGCCCTTACCTGTGCAGTTATTAGCAATAGCAATAGCACCTAGACTTATATACTGCTTCACAGGGCTTTCCAGCCCTCTCTAAGCAATTTACAGAGTCAGCATATTGCCCCCCAAAATCTGGGTCCTCATTTTACCCTTCTCAGAAGGATGGAAGGCTGAGTCAGTCTTGAGCTTGGTGAGATTCAAACTGCCAAATTGCAGGCAGCCAATAGTCAGCAGAAATAGCCTTCAGTACTGCATTCCAGCCACTGCGCCACCATGGCTCCGGTGCTCTAGAGAACACCTCTGCCAACCACAGTGATAACTGTTTGCATTTTTATTGGCTCTTATATAAGAGCCGAGATGGCGCAGTGGTTAGAGTGCAGCACTGCAGGCTACTTCAGCTGACTGCTAGCTGCAGTTCAGCAGTTCAAATCTCACCAGCTCAAGGTTGACTCAGGCTTTCATCCTTCCGAGGTCAATAAAATGAGGAATCAGATCGTTGGGGGCAATAGGCTGACTCTGCAAACTTCTTAGAGGGGGCTGTAAAAGCACCGTGAAGTGGTATATAAGTCTAAGCCCTATTGCTTTATTTGCATTATGTTTCCTGGTGTCATTTTTTAAAAACCTTACCCTATATAAACATAATAAAAAATCTTTAAAAACCTACAGAGTTCCTCTACCTTTTTGGCTTTGCAGACCGGCAGTGGTATGTGTAAAAGAGGGGATGGTTCTGCATGAGCGATGGGCAAACACAAATGCATGCAGACAGCTCCTTTTGCACACTGTGGGCCATAGCCTGGTAGGTTGGGGACCCCTGAGCTAACAAACCAACTAACCACATTATTTAGCATCTGCATAGCCTCCTCTGACAGAGTTTAATGTTATCAGCTAACCTCTCAAGGACTAAAGCAATGTATTTATAACAAGACGGGTTAAACATAAGTACTGTTCAACTATATCTATCCTTTCTGGTAGCTACAAACCTGCCACAGTGCTACCTCTGAAAATTCTATTCCTGTAATGTTCCAGAGGGGAATGTAGAAGGAAATGGGGGCAGGCTGTTCACAGGAAAAGTAGTCTTGATATCTTGTCGTTAGTTGCGAAGCCATGCCCAACTCATTGCGACTCCATGGACCACATTCATCCAGGCCTTCCTGTCCTCTACCATCCTCTGGAGTCCATTTAAGCTCATGCCTACTGCTTCAGTGACTCCACCCAGCCACCTCACTTTCTGTCGTCCCCTTCTTCTTCTGCCTTCAATCTTTCCTAGCATTAGGCTCTTCTCCAGTGATGTCTTGTACTGATACTGCTTTTCAACTTTTATTCTGCCCCAGTTCCTGGTCAGAACTAATATCCCTTTTCTGATGGTTTCTATCCAAATATTAACCAGATTCAACCCTGCTTAGCTTTTTAAAATTAACCAAGGCTGGCTAAGTACTTCCACCTACCTAGACAATAAATCTCCATATGTTTTGTCTGAGGGATGACCCCATCACTATCATCACTTCCTTTTATGTTTTCCAGCTTCCCATTATGCCTTTTAGTTATAAGAGGAACCAAATAACTTTTAAGTTATTTTTGTGAACTTTCAACTTCTGACTTTAAAGATTTTGAAATATTCCAATTCAAGGCAGCAATTAATTACACAACACTCCCTTAAATAACAGAATATCCCATTGCCTTCAGCAGTAAAGCATTTGAACTCTCAATCATACTTAGCAATTTTGCTAGATCATGCTCAAGTGCTCACAGAATGAACCGAGGACATTCCTAGGTCAAGTTTGGTATGGTGAACTGTAGCAACACATAATCAGGAAACAAATCTGGGGACTACCTCTAAATATAGCTTCACAGAGATTTTGCCTGAAGAGACTGGCCTCACACAAAGATATGCTAGATCAAGAGATGGGGATAAGTTTAGCCTGAAACGAAAAGGATTGGTTTGTTGTACTTCAGGGCAAAGGCAGAGAAATGGGTGGTGGCTCATTTATTGTACTGCCACAGAAACAGGTAGAAAGCTGAAGAATACAACATTATTTAAAGGCATTTTCTTGTGCCACAAAAAAAGTGTAGCACATTTTGTGTAGCATTGTCTGAGAAGAAACCTGTGGCCAATATTTTTTTTTAAAAAGCCCCATATATATATGATCAGGGAACAACCTATCATTTGAATATTTTTATTGCATGCAAGAGACAAAATATAAAGGAGCAGGATTGATATATAAGTCAATATTTTTTAAATGTGTCCTTGGGTAATGACTTAAAATTTGCTTGACTAAAGCAAACCTATGATTTTCCAGGGAGGCTATACAAGAAAAAGGCCATGTTTCCTCAGATCTAAGACAACAGTCCAGATCTACGGTATGCAGAAATCTGGCAAATGGCAAAATGTGCTTTGGCACACACAAGGCATGAACACAACATACTCAGAATTGGCTTAAAGCACAGATGATTTTTCCAGGATTTAGAGTTACAAAGAAAAAGCAGACAAAGGGGGAGATTCCCCCCAAAAGAAACCACGATAGTAAGAAGGGGAGGAGAACAGGGGAAACCCCGGGGGGAAGATACCAGAATAATAAAAATGAATACTCTGAAGAAAAGATACTACAACCATAAAAACAGGGAAGGGGAAAAAAGAAGTTAGGAGAAAGGGGAAGAAGAAAAAGAAATGATTAAAAGTGGAATTCGTGAGAGCCCAAGAGAAAATGGATAAAGGAGGAAGAAGTGGGGGAAGATTTGTATTAGTAGATTAAAGGGAATTGGAATATGGTTGGTTTGTTACGCAACTACTTGAGAAATAAAGAAAGTATAATACATTGTTAATTGCAGAAAAAAATGAAAGAAATGCTCTCTATGTCACAAAATGTAACTACAGGATATATATTGTTTATAGTAAAATAGACCAATAGAGAAATATGAAATGATAATTTGGTGCAATTTTTGAAGGGGCAATTGAAGGTATTGTTTATGAGTATAAAAATGGAAAATAATGGAAGAAAATAATTTGGCTGACATTGAAAACCAAGTTATGAGGTAAAATGGATTATGTAAATGAGAGGACATAAAAGGGAAGATCCAGACAACACTTTGTTTCTATAATATGTGTAAACCTGTATTTAAAAATAAATAAATAAATAAATAAATAAATAAATAAATAAATAAATAAATAAATAAATAAATAAGCAAACTTTTTTAAAAAAAGAATTTTCTTAAAGCAGTCGCATCTTTTCCTGGCTAAAAAAGCTGATATCACATAGCTGATAGAAAAAGAAATATCTAACAGGTGCTATATACATGCCAACTTGTGATATCAATCATATTCTGCCCTTCAAATCAGATTCCTGCACATCCATATACAATAACTTGCCATTGGTGGTGGGTTCCGGATCCTGGTGCAACTGGTATGGTGAAACGGGCTGGGCATCCACCACGTGCATGTGCACAGCACATGTGCAGCACATGCATGAGTTCTTACCACCCACGACGCTCCAGCTGCTTGGCAGAGCATCATGCAGGGGCCATACGCTCCGTGTGCTTGTGCAAAAGCCCCGATCAGCTCAAATACAGGTAAGGAGGGTGGGTGGGTGGGCCCTCTGGAGCACTGTACCAGAACAGTACCTGGTGCTCCCAGCAAGCACCATTACACCCCGTCATATTCCACCACTGCTTGCCATGAACTCCCTTTCCAAAAAACCCCCCCCAAAAAAAGAGGCAGTTTTAAATGGTGACTCACTAATTCAAACTGTCCATTAAGTCACACTTGTATCATGTGACTAATTCTATGCCTTTTTATTATTTCCAGAGTAAGGATATGGGAGTCTGATTCAATTACAGGTAAATTTCAATTTCCCCTCCTACAACTGCTTTCATTTTGAACTTCCTCTCAAATATGGGACTTAAAATAACTTCCAGCAGCATGTGAAATGCAACACACAGTTAGATTCCCTTTTCCACATACACACCAGCCAACATCTGGATGAGAAACATCTACATCAAAAATAACAAGACAAATGTGTTGGCCATGTGGAATCAGGAAACAGGTGGAAGTAAGGCTACTTATTCAGATAGATCATACTTACTATAGGGAAGGAATACTGTATGGCACAGTCACCCCCTAAAATAGTAGACTTCTCTTAAAGTGAAATCCCCCTGAAGTTGAGTCTGACTCTCACTGATTAATAGATATATCTCTGTAGCTTGTTTGGAAATTTTTTGGAAGTGGTTTGCTATTGCCTCAGCCAAAGTGTTATTCCAAATTTCAAGTTAGCCTACACTGCTAGGATTTCCTATTATTCTCCCATCTAAAAGGTAACCAAGTCCAATCTGACTTAGCCTTGAGATCAACCGGTTGGTTAAATATAAACAGCCAACAGGGCTTCTACTTTTAGTTTAAGCGAAAGAAAACTGCTTCCATGGCAATTGAGAATACCTTCCCTGCCCAAGCACTGACTATCTTTGACAGCTTCCTATCTTCCTCAGAGGCTTTTTCTGACTTCCTTCATCCTTTGCTTTTTAAACTCATTTTTATTTTTCTCTTTCTCATTTACATGTCTCTGATGAGGAAAAAAAAATCCCAGGGACAATGTATGTTTGAGCCAAGGTGGCGCAGTGGTTAAATGCAGCACTGCAGGCTACTGCTAGATCAGCAGGTCAGCGGTTCAAATCTCACCGGCTCAGGGTTGACTCAGCCTTCCATCCTTCCGAGGTGGGTAAAATGAGGACCCAGATTGTTGGGGGCAATATGCTGACTCTCTGTAAACCGCTTAGAGAGGCCTGAAGGCCTAAGAAGCGGTATATAAGTCTACTGCTATTGCTATTGCTATGTTTATAAACATGCATATATGTATATAGATGAGGAGGAAAGTTGTGAGGAAGAAGGCAACAATCAAACTACGACCTGTGAGCTATGTGTTGTTAGGGTGAAGTTTATATTCCAGATGCAGAAAAGCTGTTTTCCCCTTTATAGCATGATGATTTGGTAATTAGCATTATTTTTTCCTTACAATTGCATTCATCAGAAGCAAGTCTGGACATATGCCCCTTTACGGGCATCTGAGCTGGCATGAGACTGAATCCACACCTTGTCTTCTGGAGAAAACAAAAACAAAACCTCCCACACAGATATGATAATATCAGATCCCACCCATACAGCCTTATGGAGTTTCAGGTTTGATTCTTTCCCAGATGTCCTTGTAATGACCTTATTCCCATCATGTTTCTGGCATTGTATAAGCGAATAGAAGTGAATGGAGATGCTATTAGTGACATACATTCTTTGCAATATAATTGCCTGGCTTTAAAGAATATGTCACAGTAAAATTCCTGAAAAAGGCCACATTTTATTACTTTTTAACATTCAAAGTCCAAATTAAAAGAGAGCAGGATACAACGGAATACTTAATACACTCTGGTATATGTTATATGGTTAGGTTTTGGGCAGGGGTGGGCTTCAAAAAGTTTAGCATTGGGTTGCTGGGTGGGTGTGGCCATGGTGGGTGTCGCCTGGTCAGCCTCCTGCACTATGGCTGGGGGCCTGTTTCCACCCATCCTGGGCTCTGGAGGCTTTTTTTGAGCCTCCAGGAGGGCGAAAATGACCTCCCCCGGGCTCCGGAGGCTCCCTGGAGACTGGAAACAGGCCCATTTCTGACTTTCCAGAGTCTCCAGGAGGCCCATTTTTCACCCTCCTTGAGCCCTGCACTTACCTGGCATCCAAAACAGGCCATATGGAGGGGCAGGGTGGGAGGGGCCAGCCAGGAGTGGGATTTGAGGATTCGCCAAACCACGCAGAATCTTCAACAGAGGATCACCCGGACAAATCTGGAGCAGCCCACCCCTGACTTTGGGGGATCCAAATCAGTTATCATCAGATAATTTAAAGCTATGCAGTCTCGAGATTATAATCTTACTCATAGTATTTAGAAAACACAAAGTCAATTCACCAGTAAATATTAGAAGGCGTGTGTAAAATAATGACAAAAGCTCACAAAAAGCATATTTTTCCTCATGGCCAAAGTTCTACTTGGAGAATCAGCATTGTCTATGAACAGTGACCCTCCTCCGTAGATCATTTTTCTGCTATTTCTTTTTTTTTTTTTTTTGAGAATATTTTATTTCCATTTTCATTTTCATAACACGCACTCACATGTATACTATACATAGCCAACACCATACAGCATTAAACAATAATTACATCAGTTCCTCTTGCCAACAATGCCCCCAAAATAGAAACCCATTATAGCTCTTCCACTCTCCACACACCTCTTTCTTCCACCACCCTCCAACTTTCTATCTTCCCTCCATCATCCCCCTCTACTCTACTTCCCCTCCTCCTCTACCCCTCCTCTCTCCATAATCCACTCCCCCCCCCATCCTTCTCATCTTCCCCCCCCTCTCTCCCATCCCACTCTGCCCATCTTTCTTCTTTCCCACTCCTCCTCTCCTTGGTGTATTTCTGCTACATGTCAATATACTTGGCCTATCCTATTTTTAAAGAAAAAGTAAAAAAAACAAAAAAAAACCAGTATACATGTGGAATCAAATTACATGAAATCTAACACGTCTTATCTAGCCTGATATATATCCCTCCCCCCCACCCGACCCCCCGACCCCCCACAACCTACCCCCCCGACTTCCCAGAAACCGTACACGGTATAGATTTTTAACAAACACAGTCTAAGATATATTGAGAAAAAAAGAATAAGAGATTAATAACATCTTTACATTGAACTTAGCTCCTCCTTGCTAGACTAAGTTTAAACAATTTAAATCATTCCTGATCTTAAGCATAGGCTATCTGTAATTTCTTAGTCCCGTATTTATTTTGTATATAATCAATCCATTTTTTCCAGTCTTGTTTATATCTCTCATTTGAGTGGTCCTTAAGATATGCAGATATTTTAGCCATCGCGGCTAAATTTGTGACTTTCAATGTCCATTCTTGAATTGTAGGCAAGTCATCCTTCTTCCAGTATTGCGCCACCAACAGTCGTGCTGCCGTTATCAAGTGCAAAATCAAGTTAATCTCTACCGCTGTACAGTCAGTAATTATACCTAACAAAAATTAAAAAAGGAGTAAACCTAATCCTTTTTTAAAGAATATTTTGCATAATCCACCATATTTTTATCCAAAATGCCTTAACCTTTTGGCAAGTCCACCACATATGGAAATATGTAGCATCGAGAGAACCACATCTCCAACATTTGGGTTGTAAATTCGAATACATAGAAGCCAACTTTTTAGGAACTAAATGCCATCTATAGAACATCTTGTAAAAATTTTCTCTCAGGTTTTGGGCCTGTGTAAAAATATGGAACGCTTCACGAATTTGCGTGTCATCCTTGCCCAGGGGCCATGCTAATCTTCTCTGTATCATTCCAATTTTAGTATATGTGCTGCCGAAGCGAGCACTCTGCTATTTCTGACTTCTTTCATCCTTCATAGAATTTTAGGCAGGTATTCTTTCTTCATCACAAAACAAACTCCTTTAAGAAACTGGATGCAGCATCTTCAGATAATTTGAATGGCAGACCTAGATTCCATGTCTACTCGGTACAAGTGAGTTTGTTATCTAGCTGTAAAAAAGGGAAAAGGGAAAACACTCCAGATGAAGTTAGTAATAACCACAGATCCTGCTTTCCTGCTGTATCCCAAAGGCCTACTTGCAGATAGAACAAATCTGCTGCCAGTTTTGATGATTTATCTGAAGCTTCTAGGAACTGCACCAGGACCTCTGATTCATACATTTATTGGGACATAAAGAGTTGAGCAAAATGACTGTGCCATTCTCCATTATGGATTTACAATCCTATTTATCCTTGAGCTAAACAGAAAATTAAACTGGCATGGTATTTCTATCCCTATTGCAGATCCATATTTTGCCTCTGTTGTCTATTGCTCCATTGTTTCCAATCACTACCAGACTTCCATTCAAGGTGACAAAATCTACCAGATTTTACTCCTCTTGGGCTGCTCTTATACAAAAGAAATATTAAATTTTACAACCGCAACAATTAAGGCTATCTCATTTAGGATTGAGAATGAGAGAAGACAATGTATCTGTATGGCCAAAGAGGAAAATATGAGCCTGGGACATATTTATATTGTTGTTACAGTCATTCTATTCTTCATCTTAGTACTTCCTCAAGTACATGTGGTGCAGTGGTTAGAGTGCAGTACTGCAGGCTACTTCTGCTGAAAGGTGGCTGCCTGTAATTTGACAAATTGAATCTCGCCAAGCTCATGGTTGACTCAGCCTTCCATCCTTCCAAGGTGGGTAAAATGAAGACCCAAAATTGTTTTGGGCAATATGCTGACTCTGTAAACTGCTTATAGAGGGCTGTAAAGCACTGTGAAGTGGTATATAAGTCTAAGTGCTATTGCTATTGCTATGCATGTGGAACACTGGCAAAATAACTCTTTGGCTAAAAATCCAATTTCAGTACAAAGGGGAGTGGATCTATTTCTAATTCTGCTCTTTCAGAAGTTATTCTGTTTCATAAATCAAGAATAAAAGTTCCTCCCAGAACCTTTATTTGTTGTTAGCATTTGAGGTACAAGGGCAAAATCCTTCATGTAGGTAAACAACAGAGATCCTATAACTTGAACTAAGATCCCTCCAAGGTCCTTCCATTTCTATTCCCAGTGATCTGATGATGGCTAGAATACTTTACATTGGAGAGTATCCCTCCTACTTCCTGTATCATGGTTCCTGTGTACTGCTTAAAACACCAAATATATATATGAGTCCACATATAAGTAGAAGCACATCACTTGGTGAACATTATGTATTCTCACCCTACTGATTGTTTGCTGAGGAAATGAAACAGATTGTGCTGGTTAAGTTTTAAATGATTTTTTTTCTATGGTATGATTAATAGCAGTCTTAGTGTCATATGGCACCTCTGTAGGGCATTTCATTCCTGTCATCCTTGCCAAATCACAGGATCATAGACTTGTGGAGTTGAAGGGAACTAGACGGAGCCTCATCTTTTGCAAGGTGCATTGAAATCAATCTATTTTTGAGAGATAGCTAGCTCATCTCTTCTTAAAAACTTCCTGAAATAGCCACCATAATATACTGTTTCATTGTTTTATGGAACTCAACATCAAGAGTTTTTTTTTCTTAATTGTGAATAAAATATAGCTCACAGCAATTTATGCTCATCATTTCTGGACCTATGGAAAACTGTTATCGATCATCACCATTTCATGTCATTGAACATTGATATCAGGATTACTCTTCATCTTCTTTTTTCCAGATTGAACAACCCCAGTTACTTCCACCTGTTTTCAAGTCACTATAACACCTTTGTCACCTTTCTCTGGACCTATCTGAACCTGCCAGAATCACATTCTGGAAATGTGGTGCCTAACATAACATCCAGAACTCGAGATGTGATCACAGCCAGGCAGAAGAAAAGGGAATAAAGCTTTTACACATCTTTAAATCCATCTCAAGATGTTAGCTCTTCAAGTAATAGCAATAGCACTTTAACATATACCACTTCATAGTGCTTTTATAGCCCTCCCTAAGTGGTTTATAATTAGCCTATTGCCTCATTTACCAACCTTGCAAGGATGGAAGGCTGAGTCAACCTTGAGCCAGTGAGAATTGAACTGCTGGCTGTCGGCTGAATTAGCCTGCAATACGTCATTTTAACCATTGTGCCACTATGATTCAGTAACTTTCTTACACTACTGACTTATGTTCAGGTTGTTGTCAATGACCGAACACAAGTTCTTCTCTGATGTAGTGCTTTCAAGACTCAGTTCCAACTGCCTCATCCTGATTGATTGATTGATTGATTGATTGTCTGACTGATTGACTGATTGATTGATTGATTTCCAGACCAATGGTGGCCCTTCACACAGAAGCAATGGTAATTCCAACTCAAATCTAAAAGGAACAATGTTTGTAGCCTTTAAACATTTGTTCCAAAGTAAAAGTGTGTGACAATCCATTTCTCTTTCTTCAGCCTAATAATATAGTATCTCAGCTTGCCCAGCCATGTCTGGGTTGGGAAAGTAAGCGAGACTAGACCTGTTTCACACTTGGATAGGAGACTACAAGGAAATATTATGATTGTAAGATAGACTGTGTAGTTCAAAAAACTTCTCAGAAGACAGTGACAAACTACTCCTATATTGTTGCCAAGAAAATGACAAGAATGTGTACGTTAAATCTGCAGATTCCATGCTCTGCTTAAAGGAGACAGCAATACGATAGCCTCCCAGCAGCAGGGAAGTCCACTTATCCCTTGTTTTTGTATACTGCGTGCAAATCTGTAGCTTTACAAATTGAAGCCCAAATTCAGGAATAGAAAAGATGCTTTTCTATAAACTATGTTAACAAGTGCAAATTGGAGATGAAATGCATCACTAAGACAATTTACCTTTAACAGTGACTAAACAAGAATTTATGCATTTAGCAAATAATGCTAACTAAGAAAAGCCGCTTCTGAGGCTGACCCCCTCAGGAACCCATCACACAACCCTGACCCCATAATCTTAAAATATTTTCTTTTTTAAAAAAAATGGCCTTTTCCCCAATCTTTTGGAGAGATTAATGGTACCCCCATTGGATGGATATTGTTGGCTTTGCCTGTAATATGTATTTCTCTCCCATTACACTATTTTCTTTTGTTTTTTATTTTTACTGCTGTTATTTTCAGGTATTTTGCTAGTTGTAATTATACACAGCTCAGCCAATCTGAACTGGGCAAGCTTTATAAAACAAAATTTCAAATAAATAAATATCCATAAACCTTAGAAGAATTTAGTTGATTGGGGTTCAGACAAGTGTACATTTTTGCTGTGCCTAATGTCAGGAATTTTAAGAGGCCACAGGGCATGGCTATATGATTCTCAGATTGAAAGCAAAACCCACAGATGCTTACTCTGCACTGTTTTAGGTAACATTTCACCATCTTTCGTAACTTACTGATCTAAAGAGCTTGTTGCTATGTGCTTTTCCTTAAGACTTCAAAGGTATTAAGTTGCACCCCACACCTTCTGCATGGCATTAGTGTGCAAAAGGAGCCGGTCTCTTTCAAGGTTCCTCATTCTTTCCAAGTTCTCAAATCATCCACCTGCCCTTCAGTGACTGTGTTTCTGTCTATCAGTTTTTAAAAAAATCAAGATCAATAAAAACAAACAAAACCAAGATCTGAAGATAACACCAAAGAATCAGGATTAGAAGTATAATTCTGCCAGATAAAAATGTCATTGTTGAACTGTCCTTTTGAAAAATGGTGATCCATGCATTTGCAATTGGTGTGCAGCAGGAAAATATGTGATTGTATACATTTATAGCAATAGCAATAGCAATAGCAGTTAGACTTATATACCACTTCATAGGCCTTTCAGCCCTCTCTAAGCGGTTTACAGAGTCAGCATATTGCCCCCAACAATACGGGTCCTCATTTTACCCACCTCGGAAGGATGGAAGGCTGAGTCAACCTTGAGCCGGTGAGATTAGAACCGCTGAACTGCAGATAACAGTCAGAACCCCAGATTTTAAGATGAAGTCCATATAGACTTCTCAGGCTATTGTGAATAACATCTGGTATCAATGGTTCTGAGTTTAATGTCCATAAAATAACAGAAAAAGGAGAAAAAACTGTGGTTATCTTGTTCAGTCTGAACTGGTCTACATCTTATAGTTAAATCAATCCTAAAACTAATGAAATGCATTAGATGATGTGCAACTATAAACTGTGAGATATAGTTTAAAGCTACATAGTTCTTGGTATCTAGAGGAGGAGCATGTTTTCATGCTCCAGTAGATATAGAGAAGAACTATATAGCTTTAAACTATATCTCTCTATCTCTCTATCTCTCTATCTTTCTATCTCTCTCTCTCTCTCTCTATCTATCTATCTATTTATCTATCTATCTATCTAACATCTATCTATCTATCTATCATCTATTTTCTATAGCATTAGTCAATGACTCTGGGTGGCTTACAATTAAAAAAAATATCAACATTAAAGATAAAGGTTCCCCTCGCACATATGTGCTAGCCATTCCCGACTCTAGGGGGCGTGCTCATCTCCATTTCAAAGCCAAAGAGCCAATGCTGTCCAAAGAGGTCTCCATGGTCATGTGGTTGGCATGACTAGATGCTGAAAGCACACGAAATACTATTACCTTCCCACCAAAGGTAGTTCCTATTTTTTCTACTTGCATTTTCACGTGCTTTCAAACTGCTAGGTTGGCAGAAGCTGGGACAAGTAACCAGAGCTCACTCTGTTACACAGCACTAGGGATTCGAACTGCCGAACTGCCGACCTTTCTGATCGACAAGCTCAGCATCTTAGCCACTGAGCCACCACATACACAACATTAATTTAATATCAACATTAAAAATACTAAAAATATTTTAAAACAATAAATACAGCCAGATTAAATATACATAGGAGCAAGATACTTGGCCAGTTAGCAGTACAGTCAGGAAAAAGGGCCTTTAACACATTCAGCACCATACATAGCCAGGTTTTTAGGGTCTTACAGAAGGCTAACAAGGTTTTGGCCATTCTGATTTCTACATGGAGGGAAGTATGCAGTGGAGTACCCCAAGACTCTGTTTTAGACCCAGTATTCTTCAACATCTTCATCAATGATTTGGATGAGGGGATAAATGGGGAACTCATCAAACTTGCAGATGACACCAAGCTGGCAGGAATAGCCAAAACTCCAGAAGATAGGCTTAAGATACAGAAGGATCTTGACAAACTTGAACATTGGCCCTATCTAATAAAATGAAATTCAATGATGAAAAGAGTAAGGTTCTACATTTAGGCAAGAAAAACAAAATGCACAGGTACAGTATAGGTGGTACCTTGCTCAATAGTAGTAACTGTGAGAGGAATCTTGGAGTCCTAGTGGACAACCATTTAAATATGAGCCAGCCATGTGCAGCAGCTGCCAAAAAAGCCAACACAGTTCTAGGCTGCTTGAACAGAGGGATAGAATCAAGATCATGTGAAGTGTTAATACCACTTTATAATGCCTTGGTAAGGCCTCACTTGGAATATGGCATTCAGTTTTCGTCACCACAATGTAGAAAAGATTTGGAGACTCTAGAAAGAGTGCAGAGAAAAGCAACAAAGATGATTAGGGGACTGGAGACTAAAACATATGAAGAACGGTTGCAGGAACTGGGTATGTCTAGTTTAATGAGACGAAGGACTAGGGGAGACATGATAGCAGTGTTCCAATATCTCAGGGGTTGCCACAAAGAAGAGGGAGTCAAACTATTCTCCAAGGCACCTGAGGGTAGGACAAGAAGCAATGGGTGGAAACTAATCAAGGAGAGAAGCAACTTAGAACTAAGGAGAAATTTCCTGACAGATAGAACAATTAATCAGTGGAACAGCTTGCCTCCAGAAGTTGTGAATGCCCCAGCACTGGAAGTCTTTAGTTGGATAGCCATTTGTCTGGAACAATATAGGGTTTCTTGCCTAGGCAGGGGGTTGGACTAGAAGACCTCCAAGGTCCCTTCCAACTCTTCTATTGTATTGTATTGTATTAAGAGAGGATGTTCCACAGAACAGGAGCTGGTGCAGAGAAAGCTCAAGGTCTAATGCCCTCCAGCTGATATTCTTTGGCTGACAGGATCTGCAGCATGCCCATTCTACTCGATCTGGTTAGATGTGAAAGACTCTTAGAAAAAGACAATCCCATATATATCCCGATCTAGTTCTCTGTAAATGTGATTCAAGTTCTGTGATCAAGAGCCAACATCCATTGAGAAAGATGCATGTTCCTTCTCGTCAAGCAATTCCCCCAGTTAAACCATCTAAAGCTGAGAGCAATGTTGCTGGAAAATACACTGTCCTGCCTATACTATCCATTCTGCTGCATACTGGAAAATCTACACTGTGTCTGTGCATTTTCTTTCCTGGGAAATGGAACCTTGGAGACCAATTCATTTAAAGACATGGCTACATTCTCTGCTTTAGATCTTGGCAACTATAATCTTTTTTTATATATATAAAGTTTTTTATTTTATTTTTGTTACATAATAAAAGATTCTTTTGTGAACAGAATGTGGGTCTGGATTCCCCCTTTAACATTCCCACAAAAAACGTATTTCATTTTACATTATATTTCCATTATTTCCAATTGTAGCCGTATTACTTTTCTTCTCATATTTTCCA
>NW_028261381.1:79689340-79731840 GCF_051295495.1 Thamnophis sirtalis
ATCTCTAACAGGATTGTCTTATGGGTAATTGAAATCCAACAAGGAATCCATCAAGGATGTCTTTGATCACTTATGTTTCAGTGTTATTTGGATCTTATTGGGAAGAAAATTAGAAACTGAAGCTTTGGTTAATACTTTTTTTAAAATGGCAGCCAATTTATTTGTTGGAAAACATGGTTCAAAAGTAAAGTTATTGTATTTAATACTAAGTAACAATACTTTTGCTTATTTAAAAATAGCAATAACCAATACAGGCAGCCCTTGCTTAATAATGGTAATTGGGATCGGGAACTCCATTGCTAAATGATGAATCCATAATGTTCTATTTCAGTGATGTTCTATTTCAGTGAAGGAGTAGGGGAGACATGATAGCAGTGTTCCAATATTTCAGGGGTTGCCACAAAGAAGAGGGAGTCAAACTATTCTCCAAGGCACCTGAGGGTAGAACAAGAAGCAATGGGTGGAAACTAATCAAGGAGAGAAGCAACTTAGAACTGAGGAGAAATTTCCTGACAGTTAGAACAATTAATCAGTGGAACAGCTTGCCTCCAGAAGTTGTGAATGCCCCAACACTGGAAGTCTTTAAAAAGATGTTGGATAGAGATTTTGTCTGAAGTGGTGTAGGGTTTCCTGCCTAGGCAGGGGGTTGGACTAGAAGACCTCCAAGGTCCCTTCCAACTCTGCTATTGTATTAATGGCTAACCTTTTTGTTTTTGCGTGCTGAAAGCACATGCATATGCTTGTGACAGCGTCCCCACATGCCCATACCAATAATGTAATGTATGTGTGTGACCCCTTGCACCCCTGTGTATGCACATGCGAATCCCCACCTCCCTGCACATGCACGTATGACTCCCCCCTCCATTGCCATAGGCTCGCCATCACGGTTCTATGTTGTATAACTGTACCAATTTATGACAGCAGTTCTGGCAGCTGCATTTTCCATCTTTTAGGCAAATCCTGCATTGGCACTGTGTCCTGCTGTGACATGATCACCATTTGCAACCTCCTCCTATTTTCCCCATTGATTTTGCTTATCAGAAACCAGCAGTGAAGGTAGAAAATACAATTATATGACTGTGGAATGCTGAGACCTTAATTTCAAAATGGTTGCCAAGTGCCTTAATCACCACAGGAATGCTGTGATGGCCACAGCTACGAGGACCCACCATAAGCCGCCCTTCATATCATGCTGTCTTAACTTTGAATAGTTTCTGAACCAATGGTCATTTAGCGAGGACTACCTGCACTTGGTATTTTCCTTGTTTGAGATCGCTTACTAGGCAATCCTATGCATGACAAACTATCGTAATGAAATATATCAAGAAATTGTGATTAATGCCTGAACAAAAGCAAACTAACAAGAGAAACAGAATCATACAGCTTTTAACCTTCAGGTAAAATACCTTTGCACTTTGTGATAGGGTTCAGAAATCCTCCCTAGGCTTATCTACTCAGAAATAAATCTTGCTGAGGTTAATTGATACAGAATTAGAAAGTATCTATTTACCCCAAGAAACATTATTTATTTATTTATTTATTTATTTATTTATTTATTTATTTATTTATTTTCATTTTAAATTAACCTAATAATCAGAACGAACTGGGAGGATTACTAGGTTATTTAGAATGTTCAACAGCAAAATGAGAAATCATTATACTACAAAGAAGAATATCACAATCAAAATATATAAAAGCCACACTGTTAAACACATAGCGAATAGTCTAAGATCCTACTATCATATGGATATTATAATCTAACTCTAAAAATCAAGAATAGGCCGTCATAAAGAAATGCAGATTCCCTCATCTTTTTTTTTGGAATGGGACAATTTGCTGGGCCCATCTCACTACAGTCACCTCACCATGGTGAACTCGCTGTGGCCATCTTGCTGTGGCCAACCTGGTCACACCCCGAAGCCATCTCACCCCGAACGTCTTGCTATGGCCAATTCACTATTTCCATTTCTGTCAACGGAAATAATAGTATATATAAAAACCTAGTGGCAGATAATATTTGTCAGTGAGTGGTCCCACAAAAAGATGGCTGTACCATGTTGGCTGCAGTGAGATGGCTGTGTTGGATTGGCTGTAGAGAGATGGCCATGGAAAGTTGTCTTAGACCCCCATTTTTAACTGGATAATTTACTAGCTAGCCATTATTTACAAGAATACCATTTCTCTTTCTTGTAGTGGACTTTTAGAGGAGGAAAGATTCATTTATTTAGTTAAATATTGATTTTCACCATTCAGCCTCAGAAAGCTACCTGACAGCAACAATTTAAAGCAATCAGAAAGGGCAACTGAAATCAAAGGCAAATAGATTGGATATGAAAAATGCAAACAGGGGTATCCATTGAAAGCCAGCATTCAGAGTAGCCTCCCCATCTCTAAAAGAAGCAGAAGTGATCAGAGTAGCCGTAGAAGGCATCTGGATGGATGGGCAATGGTGCGATGGATGGATGGATAGATGGATGGAAGGAAGCAAGAAAGGAATTAAGTTAAAGAATATATTTGCTCCAGTGGCTTGATAATTTCTGGCGAGCGACTGCTGGGCACCCCCCCCCCGCCCTCCTCTGCTGCCCCCCCCGCTGCCCCCCCCCTCGCCACATGAACAATAGACAGTAATGGCGCCTTCTTAACGAGGCCAACCTACAATCTTGGCCTGAGGGAGCTTTGGCCCTCTCTAATTGCTGGCTAAGAGAGCCTTGCCCTCCCCCCCCCTGCTGCTGGGTGACGTTTCTTTCTTTTTCGGCTTTGGCATTTCAGCTGCTCCTTGTGAGGGATTGAGATTCACGCCGGGCTAGCCATCGCCCCATGGAGAAGGTGGTCAGCCAGGAACAGTACTGGGAGAGAATGGGAGGCTGTTTACATCTACTGCCATTCCAGCTCGGCTGGGCACCCCCTCCTCCCGCTCCCTTCGGCTTGGCCCCTCCTTTCGGTGAATTCTCCCCCCCACCTGGTTGCTGCTGCTGCAGGGCCTTCTACAGGGCCTTCTGCTGTTCGACATCTGACTCTTTTTTGAGCGCGGCTTCTGGACTGCATTTCCATCTGGCACGGCCACTGCTACCTGATACCACCCTGGACTTCTGGCCTCAGAGAGCGCCACCATTAGATGAGCGGGGGTACTGCAGTATGCAAGAAAGCCCCCTGCTTCCTTCAACTACTCTGGACTTTCTGGATTTTCCCAGAATCTGTCTGTTGCAGAGCCATCTGCTGAGAACTATTTGGCTCTCCCTGAACTCGCACTTTAACAATTTTGCGCTACTTTTATTCTTCTTATTTCCTTCTTTTTTTTCTCCCTTTTCCTTCTATCTTTAGTATGTTGAGTATATGGGATTGTATGTAAGTGTGTGAGTGACCCACTTTTATTGTTATTACTGTTGCATTTGTGTATTTTAATAATTACGTGGGGACTGGTTGTGTGAGTGTCTGAGTATGCTTGGCTCGGAGGACCTGCTAGGGAAGGCGGGGGGTACCGGGGTGGTTGGGGGGACTACGGCCACGGGAGTGGGTCGGAGCATTGCGGTCGTGACAGGGAGAGGCAGATACGGCGGGGACCTTAGGGCTAGCCATTACCGGGGAAGGAGGGTTCGCTACATTACAGAGATCCCTCCTTCCGGCCCTTTGAGTCCCACTCCAAGACCAGATGGCGCGAGTAGCCAGGACCCTGGTCTCAGGCTGCTGTTGCTAAATGCCAGGTCTGTTATCCACAAGGCTCCCCTCGTCCGGGACTTAATTGTTGACGAGAGGGCAGACCTGGCATGTATTACTGAAACCTGGCTGGGCACAGAAGGAGGAGTCCCCCTTGTAGAGATGTGCCCAGAGGGATTTCAGGTGCTTCATCAGCCGAGAGCCCAGGGAAGGGGTGGCGGTGTGGCTATTGTAATCCGGGAGTCTCTGTTACCTCGTAGGGTCCCTGCTCCGGAGCTTGTCGGGTGTGAGTCCCTGCTGATAAAGTTGGACCTCAAGGGTCAAGTGGGTTTGCTGCTAACGTACCTGCCTCCCAACTGCGTTGCAGCATCCCTCCCCTCGCTCCTCGAGTCAGTAGCCGAGCTGGCAGTTGAGTTCCCCAGGCTTATAGTTCTGGGGGACTTCAATTTGCCATCGCTCGGTGAACGCTCTGATGGGGCGCAGGAGTTCATGGCTTCCATGACAGCCATGGGCTTGACCCAGGTAATTCGGGGCCCAACCCATGCAGCGGGTCACATGCTCGACCTCGTATTCCTCTCGGAGCAGTGGATGTGTGATCTTGGTCTGAGGGGTAATGAGATCATACCCCTGTCGTGGTCAGACCACTGCCTACTGAGGCTTGACTTCCGGAGGCCAAACCCCCACCGTAGGGAGGAGGAACCGACCAGGTGGTTCCGCCCCAGGCGACTTATGGACCCATTGAGGTTCCAGACGGAGCTTGGGGTCATTCCTGATACTCTCGCCCACAGTTCGGCGGAGACTCTGGTTGCCGCCTGGCATTCGGCGGCGTCGGAGTCTCTTGATCGGATTGCGCCACTACGGCCCCTCCGGGTCAGTGGATCCCGGAGGCCCCCTTGGTTTACCGAGGAGCTCCGGGAGAAGAAACGCCGGAGGAGATGCCTAGAGCACCAGTGGAGGTCCGATAAGTCCGAGGCGAACCGAGCACTTCTAACCACCTGCACCAAGGACTACGTCCGAGCATTAAGAACTGCCAAAAGATCATACATTTCTGCCTTGGTTGCGTCCGCCGAGTCACGCCCAGCCGCCCTGTTTAGGATAACCCGCTCCCTCCTTAACAGGAGGGATGCGGGAGACCCCTTGCAGGGTAGGGCTGAGGACTATGCTCAATTCTTGGTGGACAAAAAAGCTCGGTTTCGGTCGGACTTGGACTCCACCGCAGTAGATCCAGCCGAGACACAGGAGGACTGCTTGGCAAATCATCTCTGGGTTGAGTTCCAGGATGTTGCCTCTGGGGATGTGGACAAGGCCATTCGAGCTGTAAGTGCCTCCACCTGTATTCTGGACCCGTGTCCCTCCTGGCTGGTTGCCAACAGCAGGGAGGTGACACATGGCTGGATCCAGGCGGTCGTGACCGCCTCCCTTCGGGAGGGGCACTTCCCCGCCGTACTTAAAACGGCGGTGGTGAGACCCCTCCTGAAGAAACCATCCTTGGATCCAGCCATTTTAAACAACTTTCGTCCTGTCTCCAACCTCCCCTTTATCGGGAAGGTTGTTGAGAAGGTGGTGGCCTTCCAGCTTCAACGGGCCTTGGAGGAAGCTAGTTATCTTGACCCCTTCCAGTCCGGCTTCAGACCTGGTTACAGCACAGAAACCGCTTTGGTCGCATTGACCGATGATCTCTGGAGGGCCAGAGATGGAGGCTATGCATCCATCCTGGTTCTCCTTGACCTCTCAGCGGCTTTCGATACCATCGACCATGGTATCCTTCTGTGACGACTGCGGGAGGTGGGAGTGGGAGGCACTGTTTTACAGTGGTTCTCCTCCTACCTCTCGGACAGGTCGCAGTCGGTGTTGGTCGGGGGGCAGAGATCGTCCCTGAGGCCCCTAACATGTGGGGTGCCACAGGGTTCGGTCTTATCCCCCCTACTATTTAACATTTACATGAAACCGCTGGGCGAGATCATTCGGAGGCACGGGATAAAATACCACCAATATGCGGACGATACGCAACTGTATCTGTCCGCCCCGTGCCAACTCAATGAAGCGGTGGACGTGATGAACCAGGGTCTAGAGGCCGTTAGGAACTGGATGAGCGCTAACAAACTGGTACTCAACCCGGACAAGACCGAGTGGCTGTTGTGCTTCCCTCCCAATAATTTGGCTAATGTACCAACACTTAGGCTGGGGGGTCAAATTTTACACCCCTCAGATAGGGTCCGCAACTTAGGAGTCCTCCTGGACCCACAGCTGACTTTTGACCACCAGCTGTCAGCTGTGACCAGGGGGGCATTTGCCCAGGTTCGCCTGGTCCGCCAGTTGCGGCCCTACCTAGACCGGGAGGCTCTCACAACAGTCACTCGAGCCCTTGTGATCTCTAGGCTGGAATACTGCAATGGGCTCTACATGGGGTTGCCCTTGAAGTGCATCCGGCAACTACAGTTAGTCCAGAATGCAGCCGCGCGAGTGATAGTGGGCGCACCGCGGTTCGCCCACGTTACACCTGTCCTCCGCGAGCTGCACTGGCTACCTGTTGGTCTCCGGGTGCGCTTCAGGGTACTGATGACCACCTTTAAAGCACTCCATGGTAGTGGATCTGGGTACTTGAGAGACCGCCTCCTGCCGATTACCTCCCTTCGACCAATTCGATCGCACAGACTGGGCCTCCTCCGAATCCCATCTGCCAGTCAATGCCGACTGGCGACCACACGGAGGAGAGCCTTTTCTGTTGCAGCTCCGACCCTGTGGAACGATCTCCCCGCTGAGATCCGTACCCTCACCACCGTCCAGACCTTCCGCGCAGCCCTCAAGATCTGGCTCTCCCAGCAGGCCTGGGGATAGGTTCCTAATTCACCCGCCCGAGTGTTTGATTGTTGAACGAAAGTTGTGTTTTACTATTTTTTTTCTTTGTTCACATTTTGTTTTGTTTTTGATGTTGCACTTCCCTCCCTTGTGATTGTAAGCCGCCCTGAGTCCCCTCAGGGAAAAGGGCGGCCTATAAATTTTAATAAATTCAATAAATTCAAATTCAATATTGAAAGTACCGGTAAATAAAAGCCATATTAAGAAACTGCTGAACAGTTAATTATGTTTAAAGATGAATAGAAAAATATAGGTCAAACCAATGAAGAAAATTAGAAAGGTAGTGCAGATAAAATTAGAGGGTGAAAAATAAAATACAAGCAATGGGATTATTTGCATTTATTTGTGGAAGACAAGTGGGCGGTCAAATTCTGTTCTTGATTTCTCAGATCTGAAGGGAAAAAACAATACCTTGAGCTTGTTTGGAGGTTCTAGCAGGGGAGCGCAGCTATCGTAAACCCTTGACCAAGATCGGTACACTCCTTCTATCTGGGATGGTCGTCCTCTTCCACTGAGCGCGCAGCTTCGGGAGGGACGCACATAGAGCGGTGAGGGAGGAAGGGGACACCCGCCTAGCCAGCCAGATCAGCCAAATCAAACCTGGCAATCAATGGGGTGACAGATGTTGTAGCCATATCGCCCCCACATCCGGAAAAAAAAACCCAATACCTATCAATGACTTGAATGTAAATCTCTCCTCCTTTGGCTGTTCAATATTTTCAGCGCTACAGAAATTAGAAGGAGAGCATTTCGACTGTGGCTTGGACTTGTGCCCAATTCCTGGATGTACCATTGTAAAAATATGGAAATCAGACTTCATTAAACTCTAAACAGAGCAACAGCATGGTCCATTTTCTTTTTACTGACATAAAGAATGCAGCTATTTTCATCCAAAGTTTTGTTCCTGCTCATCAGATGCAAAATAATGAAGCATACAAGCTGTGTTCTATTTGGAGGCATGATGGTAATTGTCCATATATTTGTGGCCACCCACATTAATGGTTTGATGGCATGCTTGGGAAACCTACTTGCTAATGCCAAGCCATAATGTCTTCAAAAGAATTATCTGCAGGTGATAAAGCTGGGAGGATGGGGGGAGGGGAAGGAGTGGACTCTGCACAGTTATACATATCTATAGTTATTAGAGTTTCAGGGACCAAGATTTTAATGATAATTTAGTTAAATTAAATGACAGCAAAGTGATATTGAACACTCTAATTGTTTGGTGTCATCTATATTTGTAGCCCAGAACTAGTAGATCTATGTCTTTTTAACTATGGCCATACAATACGCATATTCTTAAATAATATTGAGCATCAGGTTAAGGCTACTTAACCTGATGCTCAAATATATACCAAATATGAAAAGAAGATAAATACAAGAGTTACAAAGTACAGTATAAGGGCTCCAACACTGGAAGTTGTTAAGAAGATGTTGGACAACCATTTGTCTGAAGTGGTGTAATGTTTCCTGCCTAAGCAGGGGTTGGACTAGAAGACCTCCAAGGTCCCTTGCAACTGTGTTATTCTATTGTAAGGCTATCTCTTGTCTTAGGGACAGTAGGCTAGAGTTACTTAGTTTTGTTTCTAAGGACCATATTAAGCTGAAGGGATTCAAAGGTAGGAATTCAAAGGTAAAGTCAGAACATGGAATTTAGAAGAGCTTTGGTGCTTCTGATTAAAAGAATAAGGCCACAGGTGATGAGAAAGATTTCCTCTGAGAAACAGAAAGAGTAAGCAGTAGGTTCAGATGGAAAAGCTACTTCACTTGATATAAAAGAAGCGTCCTTTATTTCCTCTTTAAATCAGACTTAAAGAATCAAGCAAAATGAGCCATAATCTTTCTAATTATTCCTCTGTTTTTTAATTGCTCATCTTTAATGGGTCATTTTCCTACACTTTATCCCATCAACGTCAGTCCTTAAAGATGTTTTAAATTATAGCTGAATATAATGGTACGTGTGCGTGAATGAAATGAAGAACCCAAAAAGACTGTGGTGTATGGTTTTAGTGGCCTATTATGGCTGCTGTTATGCTGGCATGAATCAGCAAATGGAGAGAGAAAAAAGAGAAGAAACTTGATTCTGGCCCTGAAGTACAGTTATGCTGTCACAAGAGCTGATGAGCTAAATTGGCTGCTAGCTGGAACTGTTGTGGGGCAGAGGTAGGCAGCATTTCCATGGACAAAGTCTCAGAGACACAAGATCTTCAGTCAAGAAGGTAGGAGGGAGATAGCTGTCTTTGGCAAAGCACCAGTCTCTGGGCCAGAAGACTCCTGAGAGAGATTCTTCTCCCAACAGAGAAGTCACAGATGATGCTGACTGGCTGAGCAGATCCAAGAAAAACAGTAAGCAGTGCTGAACACATTCATAAATCCAGCATATCCCTAATGTCAGCGTTCCAAGTATCATGTAGAATTAAATCAGAGTCCAAGACAAAACGATCCTTACAGTTCCAATTTAATAAAGCAGACATCTTAGCACATCTTCCCAATTCTGGAAATGACATCAGAATTCCATTCAGTTAAAAGTTCATGATCTTGTCCCCACACCCACAATCCATCACATGATCCAATCTTCTTCTTCCACGCTAGCATCCATACCCAGCTGCTTCCGATCAGGTGTAAAAGTACGGAGACAAAAGATGACCTTGAGCTTCTAGAAAGGAATGAAAACAATACATTCCACAATCCTACTCCTTCTATTCCCCCCTCCCATCAACTATACTAATGAAACAGCATAATGAAATAAGAGAAAGTGTGTCAGGCCGCAATTCTAAAAGGAATATAATTGCAGCCCTGACACCTTCCTTTTAACTCTCTCTGGTTGAGCTCAGAAATGGGAGAGAGAGATGGAGAAAAAGGAAGGAAGCTGAGGAGAGTCAGAGGGGCAAAGTTCTGGAGACCGAGACTTCAAGGAAACCCAACACTGGATAGAAGTTGAAATCATGTTGTAAATACCAGTTATAAATTAATCTTGGTCTATATAGTAAAGAAGAAGCCTAAAAGCCTACACTGACTTGATTTTTTTGGTGTCAATTGCCATTCTTGTAAGCCTAAATGTATTTCCAGTTCTAGGAAAGACCCTAGTCACACTGTGACATTCTGTATAACCTGTTTGTGATTTTGCTCAGCTTTTATGCCAACCTTCTTTGAGAAAATTAGCAATAGCAATAGCAATAGCAATAGCAGTTAGATTTATATACTGCTTCATAGGGCTTTCAGCGCTCTCTAAGCGGTTTACAGAGTCAGCATATTGCCCCCAACAACAATCCGGGTCCTCATTTTACCCACCTCAGAAGGATGGAAGGCTGAGTCAACTCTGAGCCGGTGAGATTTGAACAGCCGAACCGCAGAACTGCAGTCAGCTGAAGTAGCCTGCAGTGCTGCATTTAACCACTGCGCCACCTCGGCTCTTCAGTAGTACCAATCCAGTGTTTGGCATCTTTATGAATAAGAGAAAATGCAGAAAAATCAGAACTGAGTCAGAATAGCCATGTGATCTCGCAGTGGAACACAGATCTAGATGTGTTGACCCATGGCAGGAATCAAAAATTCAACATCCTTCGGCTTGTGTACATGTCCCAATCCAGTAGGAGGTTCCACTTGCCAACCAGTTGAATACAAGTGTTGCAATGCATAATTTTTAACTGGATGACCTTGCCCCATTCATGGGTGTTCATTTGCCTATTGGATCCTTTGTTGAACAATCCTCTTGCCTGTCTGTGATCTTAAGGTCTAAACCGATAGAGCGTCCCCAATGATATATACTTTTGCTGCACTATGCTATGACTAATGTCTGCTACACGATTAAGTATTTACAACTGTAATCATTCGCAGGGCATTTAAAAGGTGTATCCAAAAATATGACCGTTAAAACCGGATCTGGGAAAAAAAAAATATAGAAGGAACATTTAACCACGCTGGGATCAATTTCTTTACCATATGACAGGTTTAAAAATAAAGTTGTTCTCATGAATCAGCACTTTACATGTTACCAAGTTCAGGCTTAAAGATGATTTCTGAAGGGATGTGACCTTGTGAGCAGCACAAAAGAAGAGAATGCTTAAAAAATAAGGCTCAAGTGAGAAAATCTCTATTGGCACCACATTTGAAGCTAGCTTAATTTAAAAAATGCTTCCATAGTGAACTCCTCTGTAATATTCAATGTAATGAAGGGAGTGGGAGGAGAATTAATCTCATTTTCAAGAATCTACATTTCTCAAACTTGTAAAGATTCTAAAGGCATAGAATAGTAGAGGAAGCTGACTTTAAGTGCTTCATGGTGGCTTTGGTCCTAAGGCAGCTATAAGATATTGGGTAATTCCACTGACAGAGACGGGGGAGAGCTACTGAGCATATGCTAAGATACTTCTTTGCAGATATCTATGCTGCCTGCTCCTACTTTCCTACTTTCTACAATCCTGACCTGTAATCACTATGCTATTCCTGTCCCAAAACTGCTAAGCAGACTGCCTAGGGTGCCAGATAGAGCAATGCTTTGAAATAAACCTGACCACCCCCACGTATAAATTTAGAATCCCAGCAACATAGCTAATTGAATCACTAGTAGCAGTGTTATATTCCCCACCCCCACCCTTTATATCCAACTCCACCATCCCTGCCTTCCCCCTGCCCACCCCCTTTTCAGCTTTATTTTATCCTACTGGTAAGCATGCAAAAATAAACATGGTTTTCAACAATATTTTTTCCCCCATTAGGACTAATGTTCCAGTTAAAGTGAGAAAAGTAAAGCTACTAAAATGTGGCTATCTATTGCCCGGTTAGCCACTTCACTCTATTTATCACTACATGCTGTAGAATCAACCATCTCCCCTTCCTTCCTTCCTTCCTTCCTCGTACTGGTAACTGTTATTTCCCATTGGCCCAGTAGTGACCACCAAAACCAAAGGTGTGTCTTCTTTACTAGATAAACCTGACAGGGAACATGACCAAATGAGGAAATTCTATTTTATTGTAAAGCTACATTAACCCAATTTTGCAAGTTTGAAAGTACAAGTCCCTCCCCCTTTCCTTTACCATCTGAGATACAAGGGAAGGTCTCTTCTGATCCTCTTCCTCGCTCACTGTCCAGATGCATGCTATGTAACTTCTTATTTGACTGTCCTAGATAGTCTCTCTTAGACCTGTCTCTCAAGCTCTTTCCCACATATCATTTCAAGATGCCTTTGCTCTTCATCTTACTGCAATAGTACAGGAATTTGGGGCCAAAGAGCCTATATTTGAGGAGCAGCTCCAAGAAGTAATCAGCTAAGTCTATCATACACACACACACACACACACACACACACACACACACACACACACACACACACAGAGGCTCAGTGGCTAAGATGCTGAGCTTGTCCATCAGAAAACTGCCGTTCAGCAGTTTGAATCCCTAGCGCTGCGTAACGGAGTGAGCTCCGTTACTTGTCCCAGCTTCTGCCAGCCTAGCAGTTCGAAAACATGTAAAAATGCAAGTAGAAAAATAGGAACCACCTTTGGTGGAAAGGTAACAGTGTTCCTGCACCTTCAACCTTTAGTCATGCCGGTCACGTGACCACGGAGACATCTTTGGACATCACTGGCTGTTTGGCTTTAAAACAGAGATGAGCACTGCCCCCTAGAGTTGGGAATGACTAGCACATATGTGTGAGGGGAACCTTTACCTTTTATGCTATCAATACAATTAGTATTGCATCGAACACAACATCCTGGGATCTGCTTCTCAAATTCATAAGACAATAGTGGCCATGTTCAGTTTTCTCCAAAATAGCATCATAGTAGCAATGGAGGTCTTCTTGCCTAGTTTCCTGTCCAAGTTGGGAATCCTCAGTCCTTCCTAGACAATTGGCTGTTCGACCTTTGTTTGAAAACATCCAAAAGAGCTTAGAAGAGTCCCGGATCAATTCACACTAGGATTCTGAGTTCCTTTACAGCTTCCAGGAGAGAATCCAGAGAGGTGCTTTGCTCAGAAGTGAAGCATTTCATCAAATGTTGTAC
The DNA here is from genome assembly GCF_051295495.1 of Thamnophis sirtalis. Classification (NCBI taxonomy): domain Eukaryota; kingdom Metazoa; phylum Chordata; class Lepidosauria; order Squamata; family Natricidae; genus Thamnophis; species Thamnophis sirtalis. The sequence continues at coordinate 79,701,857 of NW_028261381.1, forward strand.
AGGCCTAGTATTTGCTAATTACAGTATGCATTTAAACTCTTTTCTTTTCATTGTTCATATTTATATACAGGCCATACTTGCTGCCACAAAGCACAACATCAAAGGGCATCCCTGTTGTTTAATACCAGGTTCAGTTCTGTCTTCATTTCACCCAGCTTTCAATAAAAAGCTAATAGGCAAGTAAATTCCTCAGAATGTCGAATAGAAATCCAATACTGGCAATTTACAGATGCCTTGCTAATTAGAACCTAGTGTGGCACTGTTTTTTTTAAAAGGGGTGTTAAAGCATATAATATTTCCTCCAGCAGACAGCCTGTAGCTATGGTATAAAATGTGTTAGATGCTGCAGCATTCCAGCTGTTATATAGTTGCTAGACCATGGTATAAAAGAAAATATATTTTCTGGCAACCTGGGAGAATCCATACTGTGCAGTAGACTTGATGAATAAGAGACAGAACCTGTTTCATTCAGAGAAAGTTCAACTTCAAATTGAAAGAACATTTTGAATTTACTTCTGGCGGATTGGGTGCAAAAACCCAAGAGCCAGAGCATGTATTCTGCCATTGAGCTATAATTCTTCCCACGTGGGAAAAAAAAAACACCAGAATTTCCATGTCATCAATACAATCAGGGCATGCTTGATATGGATGCTTCCATTGCATAGGCTACAGTGGTGGGATGCAACCGGTTTGGTAAGCGTGGGCTTTGCATGCGTATGCACGCTTTGCACACAAGTGCGCTTTGGACATGAGTGAGCTTTGCACACGTGCATGCTTTGCACAAATGTGCGCCTAATGCATGCTTTGCATGCGCAGCATTAGAAAAATACCCATTTTAATCTTAAAAACTTACCCTCTATGTCAACACAGGTGAGTAACCAGCCGACGTGCAGCAATCTGCTGTACTGAACAAATCAGCTGAGCTAAAAAACAGGAAACAGTTCCGGGAATGCTCACCAGAACTACTGGTTCACCCGAATTGGTGAATCCCACCCCTGATAGACCACCAAGTCCAGCCCCTGATCTATAAGATCATGTAATTGAATGTATATACACGTTGCCTTTTACACCAGTGCAGTGTATTAGGTAGTTTCTGACCATCATGCCCTGGAGATTAGAAGTACCAGGGATATTGCTAGGCAGAAATACAATCGCTCAACTCTGATATATAATATGAATTATGACTTGACCAGCTTCGAAGGACCTAGAACCAGGATGCATAATTTTATTTCTCTGCCAGAGAAAAACCCCATAGTTTAAATGAAAACATGCATAAACAATAGCCACTCAAAAGCAACCCTTTCAAACTTTTTTCTCCACATTGAGCTGGGCCACTCATCCCTGATTACCATTCCAGCCTTCACTTTAATCACTTTGTGTGCAAGCACAGCAGAACTGATCCTAGGTGAGCTCACTAAGCCTGTTTTGGCTTCCTGCCTGTCTGCTTATTCTAAACCGAGTCTGCCTGCCTATTTGTGAAGTGCTCATGGCAGCTCTTAGAGCCACCACTGACTGTTTGCAATAAAAAGAAGGCTGATGTACTACAAGCTCTCTTATTGAAGAATCTTGTAATGGCAAGTTACTGATGCAAGTAGTTCAGCAAAGCCGGGCTACTTTAATATTCATCATTCCTCTTTACTTATCCTTCTTGACAAGGTTGTATATTCACTTGCATGCTGGATTTTATGGCTCTCTGGAACACAAGTTATCAGCACAGATTTTTGCATGCTTGTAATTCTTGGGACAGGCTGTTCGGGGTATAGCTTCTTCTCCTTCCTTCCCTATGTAAAAACCAACGATATTTAGTTTTTACATAGATTACAAGTGTTAACAGAGTCTGCTAAATGCACTTTTACAAAGCCAACATTCTTTATCTTTTAATTCCTTAGCCAGGGCTTGATGTCTGATCTGACTACATCAACAGTGCTCTGAATGGGATATATACAGTCCATCTTCCATTAAACTCTTAAAGAGAGAAATACAGATGTTCTATTATGTCATGACCCTTGTATAGGGTTTTATGTAACTCCTATCACCTCTCTTGGTTGGGAAAGGAAGAATATCATTATGGGGGCATGATATAATGCAACATCTGTATCTTTCTACTCTGAGAGCTTAAGGAAACGTGGACTGCACTTATCTTGTGAGGGTTTCTAGATATCCCTGCCTGAAACCACTGAGCATCAGGATCTGGATGCCTCCTAAAGGTAATGCACCATACATGAACATCTAAAGTGCAAAGATCCATCAATTTAATCCCCGTAGAAGGTTCAAACCTCATAGAAAAGCTTTTGATGACGAATGTCTGATGAGTCCCGATGGAAGAACAACTGCCATGTGGTACATCCAGGTGGCCAGCTGCATTAGGTAGTTTGGTGATCAAGTTTGAAAATGTATTGATTGATAACTAGCATAGAAACCTATATTAGGAGAGCTACATTGGGACTGGCTGATTGGGTAGAGAAGAATCCCACCACCAGACCACCCAGCATCTCAGTTTGTAGATTTTCTATTTAATTCCTCTGATTTTAATTGTTTTGTAGGATTTTTTTTACTGTTTATCAGTCACTGGATTAGAGAGATGGGCAGCATAAATATTAAATAAATAAATAAATAAATAAATAAATACATACATACATACATACATACATAGCAGCAATAGCAGTGGACTTATATACCGCTTCATAGGCCTTTCAGGCCTCTCTAAGCGGTTTACAGAGAGTCAGCATATTGCCCCCAACAATCTGGGTCCTCATTTTACCCACCTTGGAAGGATGGAAGGCTGAGTCAACCCTGAGCCGGTGAGATTAGAACCGCTGACCTGCTGATCTAGCAGTAGCCTGCAGTGCTGCATTTAACCACTGCGCCACCTTGGCTCTTCATACATACATACATACTTCATACATTCATACATACATACATACATACATACATACATACATACATACATACATACATACATACATACATATATACTCCCCTCCCAGTAGAGAGTTGTCAAGTACCATATGGACAAAATACACAGTGTGTGTGATTATTTTTCATGTGAAAAGTGACTGAGTAACCTAAGGAGAAAGAGAAATGGTTTAAAGTTCAGATTTTCAGAATTCCAAAGTCTGAATATGAGCCTTGAGCCTTATATGCAACTATAATTGAGTTATTCTGAATCAGGAATTGGTGCTATAAAAATGACAATGACAACAATGACAATGATACTTATAACATCATCCCCATCATAGTTACCTTCTTGTTGTGAGGTTATTACATGCTTCGAAAATGCTGAGGGCTATATTAACCAAGACTAAACAGCTTTAAACCGTCTTAATAATGTTGAAAACAAATAATTCAATTTGCCCCCCTGATTGGCCAGCTTCTAGGTGAACAAGGACCATAATGGGGATTATGGCTCTTGTGGGTTCAATGTCAAGATGTGTCTCGGGAAGGGATAAATTGTATGGCTTTGGGCTGAAACACCCACATTCATTTCAAGTTCTCAACAAACTCAGTGAGTTTCTGCAAACTGCAAAGAATGATGAATAGATGACAACTGGCAGAATCTTTCTAATACTCAGGATTCATAGCAAACTTATTATATTCTTTTTTAAAAAGAAAATGCACTTTTCCCCAATGAGCCAAAGGGACCTTCCCAAAATTCACAAAGCAGATAGACCATTTGCTCAAAGAAGAAAAACAGATCCTGGTACATATTTACATATTGGTTAGATCATTTTAAAAAGCATTTGATTCACTTCTGCATAGCTGGATTAGAAAATGAAAAAAAGTTTTGGAATTAGTAAAAACAAAGATAATTGGAAGTGTCGATGAATGGATGGAAAACAACTCTAATGTACAATGATGAAGATATCATAGGAAGTCAGAAAAGGAATATTTAGATTTAACTAATTGTCATCTTTATATCTTTACATCTTTAAAAGATAATCAAGCAAGGAATTAGCGAACACCTAGAAGTAAACAAAGTAATAGCCAAAAGCCAACATGGGTTTGTCAAAAACAGATCATGCCAGACTAATCTTATTGCATTCTTTGACAAAGTGACAAAATTAGTGGACCAAAGGAATGCCGTCGATAAGGTTTACTTGGACTTCAGCAAGGCATTTGATAAGGTAGACCATAACCTACTACTAGATGTGGGTTAGGCAGCATCACTACCAGATGGATTCGTACCTGGCTGACCAACCACACTCAACATGTAGTCCTCAATGGAACTGCATCTACATGGAGGGAAGTATGCAGTGGAGTACCCCAAGGCTCTGTTTTAGGCCCAGTATTCTTCAACATCTTCATCAATGATTTGGATGAGGGAATAAATGGGAAACTCATCAAATTTGCAGATGACACCAAGCTGGCAGGAATAGCCAACACTCCAGAAGATAGGCTAAAGATACAGAAGGATCTTGACAAACTTGAACATTGGGCACTATCTAATAAAATGAAATTCAATGGTGAAAAGAGTACGGTTCTACATTTAGGCAAGAAAAACAAAATGCACAGGTACAGTATAGGTGGCACCTTGCTCAACAGTAGTAACTGTGAGAGGGATCTTGGAGTCCTAGTGGACAACCATTTAAATATGAGCCATCAGTTTGCAGCAGCTGCCAAAAAAAGGCAACACAATTCTAGGCTACATAAACAGAGGGATAGAATCAAGATCACGTGAAGTGTTAATACCACTGTATAATGCCTTGGTAAGGCCACACTTGGAATACTGCATTCAGTTTTGGTTGCCATGATGTAAAAAGGATGTGAAGACTCTAGAAAGAGTGCAGAGAAGAGCAATAAAGATGATTAGGGGACTGGAGACTAAAACATATGAAGAACGGTTGCAGGAACTGTGTATGTCTAGTTTAATGAGACGAAGGACTAGAGGACACATGATAGCAGTGTTCCAATATCTCAGGGGTTGCCACAAAGAAGAGGAAGTCAAACTATTCTCCAAAGCACCTGTGGGTAGGACTAGAAGTAATGGGCAGAAACTAATCAAGGAGAGAAGCAACTTAGAACTGAGGAGAAATTTCCTGACAGTTAGAACAATTAATCAGTGGAACAGCTTGCCTCCAGAAGTTGTGAATGCCCCAACACTGGAAGTCTTTAAGAAGATGTTGGATAGCCATTTTGTCTGAAGTGGTGTAGGGTTTCCTGCCTAGGCAGGGGGTTGGACTAGAAGACCTCCAAGGTCTCTTCCAACTCTGCTATTGTATTGTATTATTGTATTGTATTACTATTAGCTTTAGGCAGTGATACCACTTACATTACTGTAAACAAAGCCATTTGTGTCTATCAATTCACAAAACAAAATCTCAAAGTAATCCATTTGCTTCATATGGATGATCTAATTTTTTTTCACAACATGAAAAGCAGAAGTTTTGAACATTATCCAATTTGGACTAGAGATCTGCACAACATTGACAATTAATACAATTTGGTCTAGAGAAATGCAATTGCAATTTTCTTTGGAGAAATATGCAAGTTTGAAATTAAAGGAAGCAAAAATGTTGAAGAAAATGGATTATAGCTAATGAATGCCATTACAATTAGACAATTGGCACTAGTAGAAGGATACAAATACTTAGGATTAATGGAAGCTTCTGTCTTATTACATGACAAATTAAAACGAATATGAGCGGTAATAAAACAAAACTGATTTTTTAAAAGCAAAATTAAATGCTGGAAATACAATTAAAGTCATAAACACATGGTCTGCTCTGTTTGATATATTGCAGGTATAACTGAAAAGCTGAATTAGGCATAGTTGATATGAAAATGACAGTAATGATTAGAATAAGAAAGAAAAAGAATAATAAGTGACCACCACCATATTTAGCCTCCCTGAGTATTAACTCCACTGTTCTTTGAGCTCTGACTATCTCCAAAAGAAACTGATTATTCAGTTCCTCTTAAGGAATCAGTTTGATTTGGCCAAAGCTCTGTACATACATATAGAAAATGTAGATAGGCAAAATGGCATTAGGAATGGAATATCTAAATATGCTAGGAAAAGAATTCCAGATCTAAGCACTTTCCTCTTTTTATCTTATTTTTCAGATGAAATGTACAATGTAATTCCTCCAAAGAATGAATAACTGATGGGAGCCTTCTGGCTTGGATATGAAATTTCATTAAATTTTACTAAACGTTATTTGCATTTGTTGGATTTCAATATTCAATAAGTAACCATCTCCGTTTGGAATTTCTATAGTTTTAAATATTCCTCACTTTGATGACTGTTCTCTATCATAGAAATAAGTGGGTTATTAGCTTTATGAACTTATAAAAACTAGTTTACCTTTACCACCACAGATTGAGATACCAGAATAAATCTCTCTGCTGCTGCTCTAAATTCAAACCAGCACTCCCACCAAGACTGCTATCTGTGAGTGCCATGTACTCATTATGTGGGCTGTTCATAGTGTGGCTGTAAGATGCACTTAGAAATGAATATAGCTTGAGTTTCTACAGCAGCTCTGTGCAGACCAAGGTAAATGCTTTGTAGAAAATGTTGCATATGTGCATTTATGATATGGCTATAGATGTAGATGTAGGTGATAGACAGAAAGACAGACAGACAGATAGACGATAGATTTTTGAGGGAGATGGGTGATTCAGAAATATGAAATATAAATAAGATAGATATATAGGTATAGTATAGGTGTGTGTGTATATATATGATATACTGTATATCTATATCTATCGCTGAGCCCAACCCACTCAGCGGGACACATGCTTGACCTTGTATTTCTCTCGGAGCAGTGGATTTGTGATCTTGGTCTGAGGGGGAGCGACATCATACCCCTGTCGTGGTCAGACCATTGCCTACTGAGGCTCGACTTCCGGAGGCCAAACCCCCACTGTAGGGAGGAGGAACCGACCAGGTGGTTCCGCCCCAGGCGTCTTATGGAGCCGTCAAGGTTCCAGACAGAGCTTGGGGTTATTCCTGACACTTTCGCCCACAGTCCGGTGGAGACTCTGGCTGCTGCGTGGCACTCGGCAGCGTCGGAGGCCCTCGACCGGATTGCGCCACTGCGGCTCCTCCGAGGCGGCGGATCCCGGAGACCCCCTTGGTTCACCGAGGAGCTCCGGGAGATGAAGCGCCGGAGGAGATGCCTAGAGCACCGTTGGAGGTCCGATAAGTCCGAATCGAACCGAGCAATGGTAACCACCTGCACCAGGGAATATACCAGAGCACTTAGGGCAGCAAAAAGATCGCACATAGCCACCCTGGTCGCATCCGCTGAGTCTCGTCCAGCCGCCCTGTTTAGGATAACCCGCTCCCTATTGAACAAAAGGGAGACGGGGGAACCCCTGCAGGGCAGAGCTGAAGAATATGCCCAATTCCTAGCGGACAAAATTGCTCGGTTTCGGTCGGACTTGGACTCCACACCTGCAGTTCCAGCCGAGGCACAGGGGGACCAAGTAGAACAGCGCTGGGTTGAGTTTCAGGACGTTACCCCCGGGGATGTGGACAAGGCCATGAGAGCTGTAAGTTCCTCCACCTGTGTTCTGGATCCGTGTCCCTCATGGCTGGTTACTAACTGCAGTGAGGTGACACGAGGCTGGATCCAGGCGGTTGTAACCGCCTCCCTTCGGGAGGGGAACTTCCCCGCCGCACTGAAAGCGGCGCTGGTGAGACCCCTCCTGAAGAAACCATCCTTGGATCCAGCTGTTCTTAACAGCTATCGTCCGGTCTCCAACCTTCCCTTCTTGGGGAAGGTTGTTGAGAAGGTGGTGGCCTTCCAGCTCCAACGGTCCTTGGAGGAAGCAAACTATCTAGACCCCTTCCAGTCAGGCTTCAGACCCGGTTGCAGCACAGAAACCGCTTTGGTCGCATTGATGGATGATCTTTGGAGAGCCAGAGATGAAGGACATTCCTCCATCCTGGTCCTCCTTGACCTCTCAGCGGCTTTCGATACCATCGACCATGGTATCCTTCTGCGACGACTGCGGGGGGTGGGAGTGGGAGGCACCGTGCTACGGTGGTTCTCCTCCTCCTTCTCGGACAGGTCGCAGTCGGTGTTAGTGGGGGGGCAGAGATCGTCCCCTAGGCCCCTAAATTATGGGGTGCCGCAGGGCTCGGTCTTATCCCCCCTACTATTTAACATCTACATGAAACCGCTGGGAGAGATCATCCGCAGGCACGGGATTAGATACCATCAATATGCGGACGATACTCAATTGTATCTGTCCGCCCCGTGCCAAATCAATGAAGCGGTTGATGTGATGAGCCGGGGCCTTGAGGCCGTCATGGACTGGATGAGGGTTAACAAGCTTGTGCTCAACCCAGAAAAGACCGAGTGGCTGTTGTGTTTTCCTCCCAAAGATTTGGCCAATATTCCAACACTCAGGCTGGGGGGTCAAATTTTACACCCCTCAGAGAGGGTTCGCAACTTGGGAGTCCTCCTGGATCCACAGCTGTCATTCGACCACCACTTAACGGCTGTGACCAGGGGGGCATTCGCCCAGGTACGCCTGGTGCGCCAGTTGCGACCCTACCTGAATCGGGAGGCTCTCACAACAGTCACTCGGGCCCTTGTGACCTCTAGGCTGGAATACTGCAATGTGCTCTACATGGGGCTGCCCTTGAGGAGCATCCGGCGACTTCAGCTAGTGCAGAACGCAGCCGCGCGAGTGATTGCGGGTGCACCTCGATTCACCCGCATAACACCTATCCTCCGCGAGCTGCGCTGGCTACCTGTCGATCTCCGGATGCGCTTCAAGGTGCTATTAATCACCCATAAAGCCCTACATGGCAGTGGATCTGGATACTTGAGAGACCGCCTTCTGCCAATTACTTCCCTGCGACCTATAAGATCCCATAGACTAGGCCTCCTCCGCATCCCATCGGCCAGCCAGTGTCGGCTGGCAACTACAAGGAGGAGGGCCTTCTCAGCAGTAGCCCCGACCCTTTGGAACGAGCTCCCCGTGGAGATTCGTACCCTCTCCACCGTCCAAGCCTTCCGCATAGCCTTGAAGAACTGGCTCGCCCGTCAGGCCTGGGGATAAGGATCGTTACCCCGCCCGAATGATGAATGTATGTTGTCTATTATTTTATTATATGTTGTTATCTTAATGTTGTATCCCCCCCTTCCTGGTTTTGTGTGAGCCGCCCTGAGTCCCCTCAGGGAAAAGGGCGGCCTACAAATGCTAATAAACCTAAACCTAAACCTAAACATATCTATATCTATATCGATATACAGTAGATCAGGGGTAGTCAACCTTTCTATACCTACCGCCCACTTTTGTATCTCTGTTAGTAGTAAAATTTTCTAACCGCCCACCGGTTCCATATTAATGGTGATTTATAAAGTAGGGAAGTAATTTTATTTTATAAAATTTATAAAGCAGAGTTACAGCAAACCCCTACCGTCCACCATGAAAGCTGGAATGCCCACTAGTGGGCGGTAGGGACCAGGTTGACTACCACTGCAGTAGATAGATGATATAAATATAGATATAGATATGGATAGCTGGTCTAGTGGTTAAAGCATCAGGGCAGAAACCAGGAGACTGTGAGTTCTAGTCCCATTTTAGGCGTGAAAGCAGCTGGATGACTTTGGGCCAGCCCAACTCACCTCACAGGGTTTTGTAGTGTGGAAAATAGGAGGGTGGAGGTGTGATAGGTATGTTCACCATCCTGATTTGTTTATAAAAATAATCAAAGATAGGATAGAAATAACTAAAAAATAAAATAAAAATACCAAAGCCTTTGGTTGGAGTGGGTCATCTGTCGTGAGACAGATCAAATAGAAGAGAAATAAGCCAGCAGGCAAGGAAGCTGTTCTAGCAGCCTTAAGGTGGCTGGTCCTCTGCTTGGTAACTATTCGTTCAAGCATTGATTTCCTCCTGGGTTATTTGCCTACTCTGACCTAGTCAAGTTGAGGAGATTAAAATAACACATCACTCTTCTAAAAAAAGATGATCCTTTCTTCACCAGAGGGAAAAATATTTTCATAAACTCTTTCCTCATCTCCAGTAGAGATCATTTCAGTTGAAGTATTATCTCTCACATACAAACCCACATTTTCCAGTAACATAATATGCAAAGTAATATGTAATGCATATAAAATATGTAAAAATACCATAAAACAGCTTTTCTTTTCTTACTTATTAGCCTTTATTATAGGTCTCACAATGATCCTTTTTATCTTCTTGGCCTTTGCTTAAATGCAACCACCTCTTAAATTTCAATGTTTGAGGTTTTAAAGAAACATTCATATACCTAAGTACATGCATACCAGAGGTGGGTTCCTACCAGTTTGCACCAGTTCGGTAGAATCGGTTTGTCAATTTTTTGAACCCCCCCCCCCCCCCCCCCACACACACACAGAGAGAGAGAGACTTACACAGAGAGAGAAAGAGAAAGAAAGGAAAAAATAAATAAACAAAGGAAGAAAAAGTGAGAGAGAGATGAAAGAAAAAAAGGAAAAAGGGACAGAGAGACAAAAGGAAGGAGAGAGAGAGAGAGAGAGAGAGAGAGAGAGAGAGAGAGAGAACACATGGCTGGCAAGCCACTCCCACTAGATCACATGGCCGGCAAGCCATTTCCACAAAGGCGGCCACACCCACAGAGTAGGTTCGAAATTTTTTTGAAACCCACAACTGATGCATACAGTTAAAGCTGTGTGTTAATTATGTCGTTCCACTATGACTGAACAAGATGAGTTAATCCCAAATGCCATTCCAATTAATTATACACCCCTCACTAACAATATGATTATTCTTATATCAGAGAAAAGAGGCTGCACAGAAATCCCAGGCTGTGGGAGTCTACCTTATTGACCAAAGGCCTTTCTACAAAGAAATGGCTATAATAGAAGAGGGAGATTAAAATTTTGCTATCTGATATTGCTGCTGCTAGGTTCACCCATTTGGTTAAGCCATTATGGTGCTTACTTGATTTGAATATAGCAAGGTGGATGAGCCCAACTTTGATGTCTTAGAAATCATGGCTTACAATTTTGTGTCATGCGATTATCCTGTCACTGGGGCTTATTCAGTCATGTATTAAATCCAATGTGAGTTGCTTACTTCACATTTTTTGGCACAATTTGTAGGCATTTCTTTCCGTCATATTAGATATTAGACATCTTTCCCTAATCACCAGCCTTCGTTTGGGAATAAATTCCCTCCACCAATCTCTCTCTCTCTCTCTCTCTCTCTCTATCTCTCTCTCTCTCTCTCTCTCTCTCTCTCTCTCTCTCTCTCTCTCTCCCTCTCCCTCTCCCTCTCCCTCTCCCTCTCCCTCTCCCTCCCTCCCTCTCTCTCTCTCTCTCTCTCTCTCTCTCTCTTTCTCACTCTCTCTCTCTCACTCTCCAGACACACAGACACACAGACACACACAAAACATGCAATATTATAAAGTGTGAGAATTTTCACTGATATTCACTAAAATTTTAGAGGTGGTAAAAAATGCTTTGTAAATACTTTCAAGATTTACAAGGCATCTTGCCATTTCTATAGCCATATAGCTGATATAAAAGTCAATCAATTCAATGCCAATATCAATCAGAAAATCTCACCCATTTTTGAGATGAAAATACAAATAAATATTAGATCAATAAAAGCAACTTTAACTCCTAGGGAGCTTATGACAAAGAATGCTATTACAATCATTAAACCAAGTTTGTTTAGAGTGGTGGAACCTCAGCAATTCATTAAGCATAATGAATTCAAAGATGATGGCATCTCTTCAGGGAACATAGATTGTTTATTGTTTATCCATAAAAGGACAAGAATATCTGTCAATGTATATACCAATGTTTCCCAACCTCAACAACTTTAAGATGTATGGACTTTAACTCAAAGAATTCCCAAGTCAGCATAGGAGTCAAAATCCATAGATCTTAAAGTTGTTGAGGTTGGGAAATATTGTTATATATTTACATTTTGATGCTTTGCAGAGATGCTACAGCAAGAAAGGAAATGCAGAAATATTAAGAACTGGTACTAGCTTATTCTGCGAACTTTGTGAAGCATGTTTTCTACATCAGAACTGAAGATAACTGAATCACCTTCTTCTGTATTATGGCAGCTGTGCAAAAGGACGTGACTAGATTGCTATATAAATGCTTAAGCTTAAAATAATAAGATAAATAGTAAAAGAAAACATTAAAAGCCCAGTTTGGGATGAAGTAGCAAACAAACATATCAATGATAGGTTGCAGGAGGTACGCCCTGGTACAGGCGTACTGGATCCTGCCGGAGCACTGAGTACCGTTCCGGTATGGTGCTCCGGAGGGCGCACCCGCCCACCCGAGCTCCTTACCTGTGCTTTAAGCCTTTGGCGCTTCTGTGCACACGCATGGCATGTACAGCACCTGCGCGATGCTCCGCTGAGCAGCTGGAGCATCACGGAAGCTTGCGCAAGTGTCACAGGCAAGTATGATGCATGCACACGCCATGGTTGGAACGAAATCTGGAACCCACCACTGAAACATATGTATGTCTGGGAGGAGAAAACAATTTTGAAGAGAATCTCAAGTTTTGGGAAATACAGTCTGAAATTATATCAATAATGCTAGTGACATGTTTTCAATGATTTTTGTGGATGACTGGTAAAATTCATACTCAGGAACAGTGCCTGAAATTAATGGCATTTTTATGCTCTTTACAAGGAAGGCAGAGTAAGCAAATGTTAAGTATATAGGTCAGAAGAGTGTAACCCTTAGCGAATATAGCAGTATTGAATTTATCACTTTACTTCAAAGTTTGTAGAGGACAGGACAAGAAGTGAATAATCATATTCCTGCTGAATATTTCTCAGTATAAGTAGCAACCTATCATTGCAGAAATCAGACCTGCAAATGTACAGAATTTTAATTGCACATAAATTATAATTGACTTGATTATGTCTCAATTATGTTAATTATGTCTATTAAAATCATTTGGCTTTTGATGATATCATTTCCTATGTACACTATAATTGGAATTCTCTCCAATTTAAGTTTAGCAACAAAGTTTTGTTACTTTGATGCAAAATGATCAGAAGGGAAGGATTTTTCTTTGAAAAAAACAACAACTAACTATTTACTGACCGTATCCTATCAGTTACTTTTTATGAAGGAACTTTAAAGAAACACTATAATATAATATAAAACACACACAAACACACACACACCCATTCATATATATGTGTGTGTGTGTGTATCTTATTCTTGTTATATATATATATATAAATTTTTTTATTTGTGCTGATAAATAAATAAAGGGAGAGTAGTATAGATCTATTTCAAGCTATTTAGCTCTCATCAGCTAGCCATACCCTTACTGGGATTCGAACCTGTGCTGTATTGCATCTTAGGCAAACGTCTTAGCCATTAAGCCACAGGTCTCCTCCTTATCAGCTGAAGAATATATATATATATATATATATATATATATATATATATATATATATATATATATATATATATATATATATATATATATATATATATATATATATATATATATATATATTACAAGAATAACTTAATAATTCATGATCTTTATCTGCACAATGATACTGAAAAAAATATTGTCTTTTATCGTAAAAATGCAATTTTCTCTAATCCTCAGAGCCTACATATGAAGTAAATTACGTTTATTACATAAGAATGTATCTGATACCAGTAACTCCTTTATTACTATGTTTATGAGAAATGAGTCAGACTGAACTTAGAAGAGTGAAGATTGCTAAATCCCACCCACTTCCAGCACAAGACCAATCCCATTAAGTCCCGGCAGGTCAAGGTTACCAGTGGTTATTGAAGAAGCGACTCATTTGGGCTCCTTTCATCTAGACAGCATAAAAGCTCAGCATGACCGCAGGTCAGAAGTAAACAACCCGCTGTGTAAAAACCAAGCAAAAGGCCCATCATCACAGGGAAAATAGGCTGATGTCAACCCTCAATGCAATGCATCTTCCTGCTGGGTCACTGTGGATGAAAGCCAGGTTACATGAAGTTGATGGTTAAGGACAGCCAGATTTAAACCCATATGCACTCAGGCAGCCTCATTTTCCAGTAATAAATGAATGGCAGTAATGATATAGAAATAAATAAAAGCATCTGCTCAGTGGGGATGGGTTGGGGTTACTCTGCAGCCAGATGTTGCCAAGCTATGGCTAAATACAGCCCTTTTAAAAATACTAAAGCTCCTCTGGATTTTGATTTTATTTATTTTCCATATGTGGAATTTTAAAACTGCCCATCTCCCTCACAGACCCATTCTGAGCAGTGTATAAGTAAAATTGTCTTGGCTTTATTCTTGAGCATGGACGAGTGTCAACAACTGGCAAGTGGTTAATCAGAAGTTGAGGTACCCACCTACCTACCTGTTAAACCTATTTGCATGGATGTATACTCCTCCTTTCAGTTCAATTCAGTAGCACAACGTGAACCCATCCTGCCAATCCCCTCACTTCTGCGCCTTGACGGGCTCACATCCTCCTGCTGAGGAATTGGTTAAATAAAGCTGTATGTAAATGCAGCAGATCATTCACGGGAAGCAATCTGCTGTCATCCTGAATTAAATGCTTGGGTAACCTTCCTGCTATTATACATGAATGATCTTCTATCGAGCCCTAAACAGAGCCCATGCTGTCCTGCAAACTGTCAGAAAAGCAAGGCTGCAACTTGCTCCCTCTCTTTAGGGATTCCTTGCGGGAGTGAAAGCAGAGAAGAAAGAGAGAATCTCTTTTGGTCTTACAAAATGTCATCGTAATGGATTAGATGTTCTCCAATAGAACGACTTACGTTAGGATATTCTTTCAAAGGCAAAGGAAAGGAAGTTCTTTTGGCATGAATGTGTATACAATCAAATCGCAAAATATCAAATCAAAAGAAACACAAATATCCTGAATCAATCCTTTCAGAATGTTATAAATAAAATACAGCAGAGGGAAAAAAAGAAAAAGAAAAGAGAAAAGGGTTAAAAAAGAAAAAAAGGAGCGAGGGAAAACAGAGAGAGAGAGAAAGAGAGAAAAGAAAGCCCAGTTGCCTCCAGAAAAAGCACCTTTGGGACAACCATGACCTGGATGAGCATCTCTACAAAATACAGCAGAGAATTAAAATAAGTAAAAACAAGCTCAAGCATGTAGAAATAAGTCATAAGGAGGTGCAATATTCTAAAAGGCAAATCAGATCATACCATTAATAGAATTTGTTAGTAACTAAAGGTCTGGAACAAAGACTTCAGGCTATTATGTTTATATATTACACATTTTGATCATGTAAACCCAGAGGAAATCAATGTCTTCTAATGATTCAAATCAGTACAGAACAAAAAAGAACTACGGCAGCAATTCAAATTACATATATCTCTAAAACAGATTGAAAAATGTTAACAGTGAGAGGATTGGCTTGTTTCCAATCAGTTCAGTGATCATATTTATAACAGGTGTTGGATTTTATATTGTTTCCAACTTAGAATGCTTGTAATATTTTGTTTTCTTTTTTTATTAGTTATTTAACAATAGCATGGAGCAAAAATCCATTTTGAAAAATAAGAGGTCAGGACTGGATCTGTTGACCTAATTTCTCACTTCTCTGCTTTTTTGCTGTCTTTTCCCTACATTTATATATGACCATAAATAAACTTACAACAAAATTATAACCCAATGAGTATCAGCTTCTATTTTCTAGCGCATTCAACATTTGCTTTATCTTTGGAAGTCCAGTATAGGATATAGAATAGAATGTACTGAATTCCACTGGAAATGAATGGGTTACTTCCTTTTGATCTATGCATGGGTGACTATGGTAACAATGAATTTTTAGACTTTCCAAAGGAAATCAGGTGCTTCAAAATAAATAAAAATTGTGTTATTTTTACCTTTGGAAATGAAAATATTTATATTCTTTTTCCCCCCTAAACCCCTTTGAGTCAGATATTCTTCTGATAGAGTCATGGATCTTCTCAACAATGGTATCTTGATCTTGCTTCCTTTGCTTTACGTATTTTTTGATCTTCTGACCAAGGCTGCATTTATGTACTATTAATACTTTTCTCTCTGTCTGTAGCCTTCAATTGGCTCAAATGGTACATATTTGTTCAAACATTATGGAATCAATGTACTTCAAATCTGCTAACTTAAAGAATGGATACAAAATCCAGGACCCATTATTCCAGTGTAATTGAAATTTAAAGAATCTTCACACCAATTGTATTCACAAAGTTGTGACCCCTGCAACATTTCCTCCATTAGCTGTAGTTACATGATCATGATTTCCAACACACCATGTCAGCTTCCCACAAACTAACAATGGAGAAGCCAGAAAGAAGTCAGAAGTGACTCCCTGAACACTGGTTTTATTTACTTATTTATTATTCCCATCTATGGTCATTCTGTTTATCTATTTAGGTAGGGAAATATTTCTGAAAGGATAACCCAACAAGTTAAGTATCTTCTATCCAAGTACTAATCAGATCCACCACTGCTTTGCTTCTAAGCCCAGACAAAGCCAGTCTGTTGCAAGTCTCCACTTATTTTTTAACATGAAATAAGAATGTTCATAGTTGGTGTCTTACAAAATGCTAGCGTGCTTTCTCTTTCTGTGTATGGGTATGTGATTCATTCATTCATTTAAATAAACAAAATCAGGTGAATTAAGGACCCTAGCAAATACCATGTAGGAAGCCAGATTCCACAGGCTGGTAAATCAATCAATGTTCTTTACTTATTCAATGCCACTATTTGAATTCTAGAAGCTGGTTCTGTGATAATAATACTCTCCACGGTTTGGCACGCAAATATTTAAGAGGCAGGTTTCATTATTTTGCAAAATTTTCATTTGTTGTGGGTTTCCATATCACCATAATTCTCCACATCACTATCGTGTTATTTGTCTTTCTTTCCAACCTGGAATCCTTTAAATCTTCTACAAGAGTGGCTACAATTTTGGGTCATTCTGGCTGCTCTATGCCTCCTTAGATTTCTGGTGTTGCTTTGAGAAACAGCAACTGGATATATACCTGTACATTTTGAGACATCTGAGCAACCATGTTATTTCATCTTCCCTGACTTGCTCTAGCAAATTCGCTTGTTTTCTATCAGTATCCCAGAAGACAGGGCATATTGAAAAAGTGAATCAAACAAGGTCTAAAATGAAGCCAATACTATTATATATTCTGTAAAGCTGCAAAAGGACTGGACTTTTTAAAAAGCTTTTTTAGATTGCTTAAATAGAAGGAATTTGAAATATAATATTTAAGCAATTTGAGCAAAAAATGGATGCCTTACTGTGGCTTTCTCGGGGTCCTCCAGATGTTCTGGCTCACAATTTGGAGAGTTATATTTTCAACACGTCTGAAGTTGGGAAAGATATAGTTACGCATACCACTACCATGCAGTTAGCAACTTCTTTCAAACTATGAGAGACTATTAGTCATTTGAACCTATTTTCAGAACTGCCCTTCCTATAAAGTTCTGATAACCCTTTGTGGGTTGACATCAGGACTAAAAAGTTGATAAATTATGCCTTTGCATATAGATAAGGAAGGAATTATAGGAAGAAGAGATATCTGTTTCTAACTTACAGGGAGTGAAGAGTTATCAAATTTCTTAATATTTGTAATGAAGTCACTTCTTTATATATTTCTTTTCTTTTTTTCTTTATCCCTTTTCTTTGCATTTTAATTCTTTCCTTCTATTTATCTTTCTTTCTCTTAGGTTATATTCATGTTTACTATTAGAATAAGAAAGAAAGTTAAAATGACTTCATGGAAGCTGCAGAAGTTGAACAAGATATATAGAAAGGCCTATAAAACCAATATTATAAGCAGTTTGTCCTTGCACAATCCACCAGAAATTTTAGCTGTGTTCACCAGGGAGTGCAAAATAAAGACTTTGGGAGGGCTCTACCCAAATTTGAATATTGGTGCCCATGGAACCCTAAGTCCCTTTGATCTCGTTGATGCTCCTTCAACTTTCTTGCCTCATATCATTTTTAAAAACATATTCTGCTGATATTTAGCACGTATTTTTAATTATTCTTCCTTCTTGTAATTTGTGATACATGATTGTATCATGGCTCTATTGTTTTGCAATTTATTTTGCAATTTATTATTTCCATTTATTGTTTGTTGTGTAATGAAAGGAAAAATGCATTTTTCAGGTATGTATGTACTTATAAATAATCTTTTTATACGACTATTTCTAGTGCTTTTAGAATCTACAAGCAGGTTATATTCATCATATAATCATTTTATGCATCATATTTTTGTAGTACCTCATAATAATTTTAATACATTCAGAGTATCCCTCCTATATTATTTGATAGTAAAAAATGTTTACAAATGATTTAAAAAAAAATACTGCAAAACAATGTGCCTAACTGACCTCAATATGGTTTCATCGCTTCATAAGTATGATGACAAGATGTTTAGAAAGAATGAATGCTTGTACACAGTTCAATAATCAGTCATACAGGTCTTCAATGAGCTTAATTTATATATTTATGTATTAATTAAAACATTTATCTAGCCGCCCAGCTTTCAATCAGCTCTGGGCAACTTCCCATCTTCTTTAAGATGTCATAGTAAAAAGCTGTGCAGTGGTTCAGATTCAAAGGTGGAAAAGCAGAGGTGATGTTCAGCCAGTTCTCTCTGGTTTGGGCAAGCTGGTAGCAGTGGCTGCGGGAGACTCCGCCCACCAGCCCCAGCATAATGCACAAGCACTGCGCATGTGCAGATGTGGCATGTGCACTCACATTTGCAAACCAGTAGGAAAGGTAAGTTAATCTCACCGCTGGGGAAATTAGCACATGAGGGGCACACACCTCCCTCTTTTCAGCAACTCCTGAAATGAAATGGGTCTTTTCTTGCAATCCAAATCACCTTTCCCCTTTGAATCTCGACTGCTGCACAGCTTTACTAATTATACATGGTTTGAGAATGTAGGTCAGCCCATTTCCTCACTGCAAAATAGCATCCCGAAAGAGCAATTTGTTGTGAAGAAGCAGTAGAGTGACTGACCTGTTCCTTGTCTATGTCTTTTCTCAAAAACCTGTCCTCACTAACTGTTCTTTTCTTTTCCCCTTGGGTATAGCTTCTTCCTAGCACATTTTTCACGAAAGCAATAGACTCTTGCTATTACGAATGGGAAATGTGGAGCTAAGGCATCTTGGCTAATGGAGGAAGTTTCTTCTTCATTCCAGGTTGCTTCTCTTCTTGATTAGTTTCCATCCATTGTTTCTTGTCCTGCCTTTCTGGTCCTTTGGAAAATAAGTTGTCTAGAAAGTTGGAGGGGGGCGAAAGAAAGGGTGTATGGAGGGTCGAAGAGGTACATTGGGTTTCTATTTTGGGGGGTATTATTGACAAGAGGAATGGCTGTGTTTATTGTTTAATGTTATATGGCCCCAGTTGTGCACAGTATATATGTGACTGTACGAAAATGGAAAATAAAACACATTTACAAGGAAAATAAGTTGTCTCTAAGAGAGCTTATTCACTTGGGGTCAACAAGTCACAGGTTCTTCACTTTCACTTGAAGTATCACCATGTGGACTTCTGTGGAACTGAAATTTATATGAGATCTTTTGGATTAACTAACGTACAAAATGAGTTCCGTGAAATTTCTGCCATGTGGGGTGGGAATGTATTTATGAATGCCACATGTTGGCATTGATAACTGATAGCAAATTAGATTGTTTTCATGCCTTTCTCATTGGCTTCTTGAATGCAATTTGCCTGGACAATTGCAGAAAACAGAATGTGGCCCAGATGGGGGCGTGGCCTGATCCAGCAAGGCATTTCTTTTCCCTTTGTGTGCGCATAATTGGGCAAAGTGGCAGCCAACTTTCAAAATTTAACCTTTAGCCACATTTTCTTTTGGGAAATGCCCTATGGAATAAACTTGTCCTACTTGGCTGCATTCAGCACAGGAAATTGTTCCTTTTTTGCTTGTATCTAATTACAGAAGCCATCTCTATATGACTGCTTTTAATCACTTTATGGGTACTTATGAATGTAGTTTAAAATCATTCACCACACTGCTATTTGCGAAATCCGGGAAAATAGCAACATGGATTTCTTTTTTCATTCATAGCAATGTTATATACCACTATTTGCACCTATATTTGAGGTTTGTTAAATAATGATGAGCGGCTCAATAAAATACAAGTAGTGCATTTTATCTGTGGTTTTGTGATTGCTAAAAGGAGATCAGCTGTCATTGTTTGTTGTGAAGTTTTTCATATACAGCTATTTCAGATCCTTTTTAAAATTACTTTCTGTGTGTGCAAAAGGGCAGATAGGTTTCTACATCTGCATAATATTGGATATACCACCCGCTTCTTACCAAATTGTTTCTCCAAAGTACAGAATAGATCACTTGGTAACCTACTGTCCTTCTCTACTCTGCTACTGTACATAAAAGGATTAAGGTTCCCTTTGGCACGGTTTAGGGTAATTATCCATGGTATTGTTTGCAATAGTGCAGTTGTGAAAAGTTCAATGTCTTTTGACATAGATATAAAGATGTGGATAGCTAATGTGGATTGTTGATACTAAGTCCCGTCCATCTCCTCTGGTCAAAACTTATCCCCACCTCCCCACTATTCTAATATACTTTTGAAGCTTTCAAAAATACTTTCACAATTTTGGGTAGTGCAGCAAAAGGGTACTTAGTATATGGATTTTGGAAAATTAATAACGGATTAAAGGGCCAGAAAGATTTGGGATTACAGCTTTGAATTGTTTATAAGATATGTTCTAAAGGGAAAATGGAAATTGTTTTCATTTTTAATTTGATAAAGAGACCTTGAAGGCTTCTTTCGGTGCCAGGCTGCCAGTGCCAGAGGATAAAGAAAATAGAGCAGATATCCTTAGCGCAAATATTTGAATATCTTTCCGCTAAACCTTTGGAAGAAAATGGATCATCAGATGCTTGATAAAATTGACAACGCATGTTCCTATGAAGTTGTAAATCCAGAACAAGTTGCAATGAATGTTTATGAAATTAATTTGAAAGGGATCTTAAATGTAATTTAAATGAATCTGATGAAAGGCTTATTCCCTGCAGGAGATGAAGAAATATAAAATCAGGAAATTGATTTGGATATTCTTTTTTCCTCTTGATTTGCAAATGAGCTTTGCTAAGATTTGGAAGGACTTTTTAAGAAATGACAAACAAAAGGATAACTTTGGATACAAGAGAAATCTGTTAGTTTGGGAGAATTTCAAAACTTGAAACACAGATGATATTTTGTTTTAAAGGATGAAATCAGGGATGATTTATGACTGATCAGGGTGAAAGAAAAAAATAGTTATATCTGGTTGCCTTTATTGAAATTTGTTGACAAAGACTGATGTAGCTGATGTTGATTTTTGTTTTGTTTTCCTTATCTAAAATATGAGCTATAGAGAAAAAAGATATTATGTTTTATTTAGAGATGGTGACAAACTATTAAAATTATTTTTACCTGGTGGGATAAAGGGGAAAGTTACTTTTACTCCCCCCTTTCACTTCTCCTTTTGCTTTTATATTTGTTTGCCTTTTTATAGTTTGTATTGACTTTTATTCTTTATATACTTATGAATCTTATATGCTAATTATTTATGAATTCTTAATAGATTTAAAAAAAAACACAATATAGACATTTTGGGTTGTATTTCCCATGTTGTATATTTCAATTTTGGCTCTTTGCTGGATAAGTCAACTATTGAAATATTAAAGGCATAACCACCGTGATTCATTTGACAGAAATTTCTAAGCTCTGCCAGCAGCTGAATAGTTTTCATTTTAGTGAAAGGAAATCTTACTGATTTCATTAAACTATAATTATTGATAAAACCTTGGATAATTATGGCATACAATAACACTTTTATATACACTCTATTTTTGTGCAAAATAGAATGAAGCAACCATCAGTTCATTAACTTTAAACAAATGACTATGAACAAAAGCTGTGAAGATAACTATTGTATTTGTACAATACAAATGCCTGCCTCTCCCGTCATAAGTGTCCCTCAGGTTAGCTGTCTCAGTTTTGTGATGACATGGTCAAATCCATCTAGGTCTCTTCCATCTGTGTAAGGCCTAGTTCTTTCTAACATGGTTTCAACAAACTTGGGTGATTTTGGGTTACTAATACCCAGATCAGGGGTGGGTTTCAACCGGTTCGCGGCGGTCCCCGCGAACCGGTTGGTCGGCGAACCCGGAAGTAAGTAACTTCCGGGAACGGCGAAGGGCCCACCCGCCCGCCTTCGCTCCTTACCGGTCTTTGAAGGCTTCTGCGCTTCCACACAGGTGCAAGGCACATACAGCGCCTGTGCGATTCTCCGCAAGCAGCTGGATGGCACATACAGCGCCTGCGCGATTCTCTGTGAGCAGCTGGAGCATCGCGCAGGCGCTAAGACGCATGCGTGAACTGCCCGCATGCACGAGGCTGCCGTTGCCCCTGTTCCAACTGAACCGGTTGGAACGGGAATAGCAACCCACCACTGACCCAGATGTTGTGAATACTCTGTCACTGACCACATACTTAAGCTTTGATAAATTAACCAAAACATATTAAATATTGGGAAAAAATAAACTCTCACAATCAGTTATGTGGATATTTTATAAAATTCTATTTCCTGTAAGAAATAATTAATACCATCAGATCATTCTAATTGAAGTTCCAGATAAATTGGTTTGGCTAACTCACAATTCTGGCTTCCCACTGTTTTAACAAGTATAATGATAATTGTGGTTCTTGGTTATGTCAAAGTGAGGGAAGAGGTCTTCTCCCAAATATAGAACAATCATGAACGTCCTAAAACTGTTGACCTAGAAAAAAAAATGCCAGACATGAAATGAGACTCAGTGTTCCTGGACTATATCTTTCCTAGGATACTCTAATCCAATTCCATTTTTATCTAGATTTCTACTTAACCTGGTCAGCATTTCACATTTAATTCTACCTGCCTTCAAGTGTGTACCACACTATATTTGTGCAGCAAAGGGGAGGTATTGAAAACTCTCTTTGCTGCCCTCTAGTGCTTCTCAGAATATGTTTAGCCTATATACTGTATGTAGTCCCACCATGTATAAATTGAATTATGCATTGGTTAAAACTCAGGTCCTTGAAAAATTGTTTGAATGCTTTCTGCCAGTGGAAAAACAACCCATGCAGTCTTAGCAGAGTTTTCTTTAACAGAATTAAATCAGATATTAACAGGGACAGATGAAAAATTAATAAAGAAAATATATAGCTATTTGTTAAGTATTAAGATGGAAGATGAACAAGTAAAAGAGACAATAATAGTATAGCCTAAAATTTTTTACTATTCAATTGAGTTAGAAAAATGGCAGAAATTATGGGATAGAAAGTATAAATTAACAATGTGTACTGCATACAAAGAAAATCTTTATAAAATGCTTTATAGATAGCATTTTCCGCCATCAAGGTTAGCAAAGATGTTTAAGGATAAATCTGCAAAATGTTGGAAATATCATCAGTCACCTGGTTCATACTATCATATGCGGTGGACATGTCAAAAAGCGAAAAAATATTGGCCAAAAATACATACATGGCTGGAAAAATAATAATAAAACAACACATAGATTTGAAACCAGACATTTTTGTTGGGTATTTTACCAGATGAATATAACAAAGGGAATGTATACCTGATTTTACATGTATTGACTGCAGCAAGAGTAGTATTTGCACTACAATGGAAAAGTGAAGAGATCTCAACAGATGAGGATGTGATTAGAAAAATATTGGAATGTGCAGAAATGGATAAGGTAACACAATTAAGGAAAAAAAAGAATGAATATTTTTTGACTTGGGACTTATTTTATCAATGGATAACTGACAAAAACAGGAGCTAGAAACAGGGAAATACATGGAAGGATCAGTGATGTGAGGAAGATATGTTAACTTGGTTAAACAATTATTATTATTAATATAATTGATATTAATGCAAGGAATATTATTATTTCCTAAAATGATTTGTACTCAGACAACACACTGTTCAATTGAAATTGGAATTTTTGTATGTTTTAAAACAAAATAAAAACTTAGAACAAGAACAAAAAAAAGAAATATTACTTTTTTTCCACTTGAAACTTTGGATATGCTGCAATTGAGCCTGGTTGATGTAAGAGCCAAGAGATCAGAGCTGATTCAGCTATGATGCAAAAATAACCACAAGGAAATTTCCCCACGTAAGTTATCAGATTCATATTACACAAGTAACATGCACAGTCTTAAATGGTGGCTGTGAAAGAAGATAGAAAATAAACTAGATTTTATTTTTAAAATAAATTGCAGGGTTCACTTAAAGTCTATACATTATGCTTATTTCTTCTGACACATAAGTTGTTCAAAGTGGGTGGGGGAAGGAAGTAAATTGATACAGATCAGGGGTGTCAAACTCGCATTATCACAGTGGCGTCACGTGACCTATCCCGACTTTCCCTCCCTTTGCTAAACCAGGCATGAGCGTGGCCAGTGCGTGACACATGCAGTGTGGACTGCAAATTTGAAAGCCCTGTTGCAGGTAGTCCTTGACTTGTGATTACAGTTGGGACCAGAATTTCAATTGCTAAGCAAAGTAGTTGTTAAATGAGTTTCGCCCAATTCTATGATTGTTTTTGCCATGGTTGTTAAGCAAATCACTGCAGTTTAAGTGAATCATGCAGTTTTTAATACAATACAATAAAATAGCAGAGTGGGAAGGGACCTTGGAGGTCTTCTAGTCCAACCCCCTGCCTAGGCAGGAAACCTTATACCATTCCATACAAATGCCTATCCAACATCTTCTTAAAGACTTCCAGTGTTGGGGCATTCACAACTTCTAGAGGCAAGCTGTTCCACCGATTAATTTTAAGCAAATCCAATTTTCCTTATTGACTTCACCTATCAGAAGCTACCTGGGAAGGTTGCAAATGGTGCTCACATGACCCTGGAATGCTACAACCATTGTAACTACATGCCCGTTGCCAAGTGCCTCGATTTTGATCATGTGACTGTGAGGATACTATGATGATGGCTATAAGTGTGAGGGCCTATTGTAATTTACTATTTTTAATTTCATGTAACCTCAAAAGACTGCGAAACAAATAGGTATAAATCAAGGATTATCTGTTCTCCAAGTCTTTTTTTCTTCAAAAATTAGTAAACATTGCTCTCATAGAGATTTATGAGACATCATTCTATAGCAGGGGTGTCAAACTTACCACCTGCGGGCCAAATGCATCACACGCTGGCCACATCTACCCCCGGTTTAGCGAAGGGGAAAAAATTCATGATACGTCACATGACAACGGCATGGCAACACGAGTTTGACATCCCTGTTCTATAGCATCTTTGAGCTGCAGCTGTCATCCAGTGTCAGCTATATATTTTTGCTGTGTGGAAGAAGTTTGGTCCTAAACCTGTAGTCTACCGATGATATTTCTTACTGCTGAAATAATGTCACACTGTGACATTTCTTCTCAGACTTTTTCTTATGTAAAAATTGTTGTCATGACTTTTAATGGAAGAGGCTGGACAAACCTAGGATAAAAGTTCTTTTTTCCCCTCTAAAGGATACTTTTATATATTTGAGTATTAAATACATTCTCAGAAAGACAAAATATGTTATTGATAAATATTACTGTAATACTTGAGGAATAAGCAAAAATTTACCTGAATTGCTTTGTTATAGAAGATGCAGATGAGTGTGGTTTTGAAAATATATAATAAGGTACATGAAAAATATATTTTCAAGAAGGATTATTGCTGTTAATTTACAAATTATAAGTAGATCCTTTAGAAGATGCCCAGAACATTTAATCTTTCTCTGCATTTGTTCAGCCTATATGGAACTGAAACTAATTGTTTCCTTGAAAACCTTGAAAACAAGATATCACTGCTTTAAGGAACCCACTCATTTCAGTTGATGTAACTCTTTAAAGCAGTAGCATTTAAAATAAAATAAAATTCAATTGGCTATTGTATTAAAAAAAATACTAAAAAAAGAATAGGCATTTAAATTGATCCTGCAACATTCTTATTTTATTGTGATTAATTGCTCATTAGTCATATTTATGTTCCTCCTCCTGATCTGTCAGATGCATTTTCTGTCTTGGAATCAGGTATTTAGAAACCAGTTTTCATTTAGTTTCCATACTAGAATATGTGATGGCGTACCTGAAGAGAGAATGCAACTCTATTCCTTTGCCCTTTACAAAAAGTTGTGCAAGGACATTCCAATTTGTGACTCATCATGCTGCTACTTCTACATTTTGAAAGCCTCCTTCAAGTCCCTGGATATTGACACCACCTCCTGGGAAACCCCGGCACAAGATCGATTTACATGGCGCATGCTGATCAGCCAAGGCTGCCAGACATCTGAGGACAGAAGAACAACCATAGCAGAATTGAAGTGAGAACTCCGCAAAGCCAGAGCTGCAAATGCTGCAATAATGGTGCTCGCGCATGTCTGCCCAACATGTGGCAGAACATTTCGTGCCCCTATAGGCCTTACCAGCCACCTGCAGATACATCGTGGACAGCCCACAACCTGTTAGATGTCAAGGTCCTCTTTGAACATGATGGACAAACATAATCACTTCTACATTTAAGATGGGTAGCAAAGCATTTTGCATCATTACAAAATAGAAAGGGAAGGTTCAGAAAAAAAAAGAAGAATGAGGAAATGCATGATTTGCACAGTCAAATCTCGATTCTGATAGATAGGTCCAGGAAACAACCACTTTGCCTTGGATTGATTTACAACCCATTTCTAATTCATCTTCATGACTAAATTCAAATCTTGATGCAGAACCCGAATTTTCCATTCACATAAACATAGAAATATAACAGAAAAAACCATTCCCCCTTCTTTGTAATTGCATTTTTAGGAAACTCAATTTCTTATTAAAAGATAAATTTCAGATAAATACCATGGAACTTTCTTTCTTTTTTTTCTTTTTTTTGCAACTTTACCGTGTTATTTTTAAAAAAGGTCCTAATTTAATTTCTTGGAGGAAATAAATGAAACTTGCAGATAAAAACTAAAATGCATTAAGAGTTAAACCTGCAAAGTGCAAGGTGCAAAATGTCTTTTTTTCTGAAAACAAACAAAAAGTTTTAGTCAGGAATAGATTTCCCTGGTAGTTTGCTTTCACAAACTGTGCATTGCAGTACTAGAAGCATTGCATGTAGGGCATCCTGGGATAGTCAGGATGAAATCTTTGGCAAGGAGTTACTTATGGTGGCCTAACATGGACAGGGAGATCGAAGAATGGTTGGCCACATGCACACCCTGTCAGGAATCCAGACTGACTCCTCAGAGGCACCCGCTAAGGAGTGGGAGCGACCACAAGCAACATGGTCCAGGATGCACATTGACTTTGCTTGTCTGGTATATGGCCAAACGTTCTGCATAGTTGTGGATGCTTACTCAAAATGGTTAGAAGTAGTCCTGATGCAGATGATGACGCATAAGCGGTCATCAAAGTACTACGGAGACTCTTCTCCATGCACGGCCTGCCTGATGTCTTGGTCTCTGACAATGGCCCCCAATTTATGGCTATACCATTCAAGATCTTCCTAGCATCTTAGGGAATTAGGTATGCCCTGGTCGCGCCATTCCATCCAGCCTCCAAAGGTCAGGCGGAGAGAATGGTGAGATCGGCAAAAGAAGCCCTTGCTAGGATGGGTCCAGGTGACTGGCAAATATGAATTGACCACTACTTACTAATCCAACACATCACACCCAGTGCTATCACTGGAAGAAACCCCTCTGAGCTTCTCATGGGCCACCACCTAAGGTCTCACCTAGACCGGCTACATCCAAATTATTCATCATCCCGACTCCACAAGCAAGGTTCGATCGTTTTCCATAGGTGATTCGGTATACACACACAACTATACCGGAGGAATGTTGTGGATTCCTGCCACAGTAATTGGAATTACTGGACCTTGATCACATACAGTAGAGCTCGATGGCGGTAGAAATTGGAGAAGGCATATTGACCAACTCCGTAGTCGCATTTCCAACTCCATGCTTAGACAATCAACAGTAACTCCTGCATGAGGTAGTCAAAGCTGCACAAAACAAAACAGCAGTCCTTCCATGTTCAACTCAAGCCCGAGAATATCGGAAGACTAATCTGACTTTGATGCAGGCCCGCAGTGAGCTCTGAGTGAGTTAACTCCAGAAGCTCCAGCCGCGGCCTGTGGAAAGTTCCATGAGTTTCCATCAGGCAGAGCTGCGGAACAAACAAGTCCGTCTGACTTGTCCGAAGGAACCACTCACATTGAACTGCGCCAGTCAGGCAGAGCTACGCAAAAGCCCGCTTACCTGCGTGTCTACGTCACCAGTTGGATTGATCTATCCTAGAGGGGAGGGGGTGTTAGATATCCCCCCCCCACTAACAGAGGTTTCCACCAAGGTCCTCTGTTCTGGTGGGAACAGAGGTTTAACCCATTGGTCAAGAAGTCTGACAGATCACTTTAAAAGGGGATGCTGTCTGACCCTTCTCCAGCCGGATGTTTACCTGACTTGCAATAAAGAGCTGTTGTTACTGGAGCCTTTGTGTACCTGATCCTTTGTCCTTTACCTGATCTAACAATAATGTTAATGGCAAGTCATGACAAATGAGCACTATATCTGATATCATAATTTTCTATATATCTGGGATAACAGATTCACATGTTTTAAATCAACTGCCATGCCCTTCCCATTTGTAAGAAATTGTTCAAGAAATACAGCACTGTGTCTAGATTGGCAGAAACGTATTATAATGATTAGCAAATCCTAAAGAGGATCATGGCTGTGACACATCTGGCAATCTGGCATTTAGAATTGCTTGAATTTTCCCTACATACACTTGTAAGCCTTCTACATCAATGGCATAAACTGTAATGTGTAATACTAGATTAAAGAACTTCCTTTTGTTGCACCAAACTCTTCAGTCCTGTATCAATGCTTTGTGGCTCACTGTCTCATTTTATTGCGTTTTCTGCAAGTTCCTTCTTTAAAACTGCACTGATCCAATAAGTGTCAACCTGTGCAGCAATGATAGTACAATTCATTTGGATCGATGACTCTGTTACCAGGACACGTTTATTCACATTTGTCTTTACTCCAGATTGTGGGTTTATAGTATTTCTACTGAAAGTTTCTACAGAGATAGCAAAGACTGCCCATAATAATGGCTGGGATGCCAAAAGTTTGTGCAGTATTTTTACCAGTTCTGCAAACCTGAACTGCAAGGACTTGACTGGAGACTCAGAGCAGGCAATGAACCTTCTTAATAAGCTGCAATGCTTTGCCTCGAATTGCACTCAGTAAAGCAGAAACCACTAAAAAAAAACCCCACAACTATCTAATTTTCCTGATAAAAATATTCAAGATTCGCCCAGCAAAAAAAACGCCACCCGGGGAACCGGTTCGGCAGGTCTGGGTCGCTGTCGGTTCCAGCGTCCCAGGCCGCTAAACCACTACTGATTCGGCTGAACTGGTCTGAACCAGTAGGAACCCACCACTGCTTATTTTCCTTTGGTCTTTACTGATTGTGACAGTTTAGCATTATTTTGATGATGGATATCTTATGGTTGTTTTTCCTTCGGCCTTTTCTACCCTTCTGGCGATAAAGTGAAGCTCGAAAGCTTGAAAAAAAACCTATTTGATTGCGGCTGTGATTTCTTTTCTACTGATTAAAAAAAAAGATATTTGAATCAGGATTAAGTTTCTCTGCTCCTTGTTTTACTAAATCCTCTAGACAAGTCCAGGTCCAGTGAGTCTGGAGGAATAGCAACTTATACAGGCAGGCCAAGGTAACTAAACGGCAACACTAGATCAGTGTCAGGTTTAACCAATCATCTATAACAATAACCCACAGGGTGGTTTATGTAAGAGTAGCACTTAGATTTTATGGGGTTAAAAAAAAAGGATGTAATTTCCCCCCCTATGCTTTTAGTGGGTAATGTTATAAAATATTCAGAGGAA
Organism: Thamnophis sirtalis; assembly: GCF_051295495.1. NCBI lineage: Eukaryota > Metazoa > Chordata > Lepidosauria > Squamata > Natricidae > Thamnophis > Thamnophis sirtalis. Next base: position 79,731,782 of record NW_028261381.1, read on the forward strand.
TAGCAGCAGTGATAATTCCCCTGGAATAAATCTTTTTTAAAAAAAGAAAGAAGTGAGGT
>NW_028261381.1:79736840-79761840 GCF_051295495.1 Thamnophis sirtalis
AGATGGAGCTTTATATACAATGTATGCCATATTCTTCTTTTCCTATGTAGAATTATTGCTTATTCATTTATTTTATTATATTTTAATTGTAGGCCACCCCAAGCAACAAAATGATAATAAAATAAACAATGCTAATGACATACAGATGCCTTGGATAAATGCCTACAAACAATTTGAGCCAAAATTGTATTTTGGTGTCATTAAAAAGTCTAAGATGTGTAAATAATATGATCAACTGAACTACAAGCTACATGATATCATTTTTGGCTTCATCTCGCAAGTGGTGCAACCCCACTTTCAAGTGATTTCTATTCTCAAATTTTTAAAATAAGTTTAAAGAAAACAAGAGAAGTCTTGATTCCAGATGGCAAGCATAGTTATCCTGTGTTTTCCCCAAAATAAGACAGTGTCTTATTTTCTTTTGATGCTCAAAATGAATGCGTGGTCTTATTTTCGGGGAGGTCTTATTATTTTTGAGGTGCAGGAGGCAGTGAGCGTGGCGGCTGCTGTGTTGCAATATTTTTGGGGAGGTTTTTTTTTCAGGAGAGGGCTTATTTTAGCACATGTGCTCAAAAGCCCGATTGGGCTTATTATCCGGGGAGGTCTTATTTTCAGAGAAACAGGGAACTGACCTATTCAAGGATGTATGCTAATGTGCTTTCGAGCCAGTGCAAAAACATTTAATTTCTTGAGGAAAATGGAAACCACTTCTAAACTATCGTTGTATGAATCTGACTGAATCCCACTGATCACGGAATAATGTTTGCCGATGTAACTGAGGACAGTTACATACTTTAGAGAATGTATTTTAGTTTGTCAAGAAAGAGGAATGCTGAGGAATTTTAAGAACAGCTAGGAAGTTGCTCCTCTCACATCCCCTGATGTGTTCTTCCAGGGGATGAGATGTGTAAAATCATCACTCAAACCCTAAATCTGGGTCAGACTCCAAGATGCCACTAAGTAATGGCCATCACTTTGGTATGCTCATGGTTGTTTCCCAACATCTGCCACCTAAGATAGTGATTAGAGAGCCACCTTTGACATGCCGTCAGTTTCAAAAGTGTTCTCTACTGTTACTGTTGAATGAAAATACTTGCGAGGATTAGGAAATGGTGGGGCTTCATTCACATGATTGTTATTCTTCTGCCACTGAGAGAACTAATGAGCAGAAAGGCAGCAGCATGAAAAGCCAAACTCATCCTGGTTTGCACATGAAGATAAATAGTATCTTGGAAGGCCTCTAAAGTTCTGCTGAAGCAGGTCATATTTAGGACATGATGCATGAAAAAACACAGCTTCTTTAAAATAGTGATACAAAGTACCACTGCCTAGTATATTTTTTTTAGTGCAGCATCCTATGTAGATGTAGCCACATCAGTTCTGATGTTAAAAAAAACCCTATCAATCTATAAAATAATATAGTACTTTATTATTCCATAGAAAGAAGGAAGCACTCAAAAGCCTAAATTGCTTATAGTAAGCTATTTGTGTATTACGTGGGTTGAAATGCAGAATCAGTTAATTGGATAACTCTGATATTAAATCAGAGAGCAGTTTAGCTGTCCAGGTTAGTAAGCTTCTTAATAGCAGTTTTTCTGCCTGTTTCTCACAGCATCTGCCTGGCCAATTTGATGCTGCAGGAGGCCTTCAGTTCTGTAGGGGTTTATTATCTGGGATCCTTTGAATGAACAACATCATCTATTGGGACACCCCACAAAGTATGCCTTATCTGCAGCATTTCCTGCCCTCTGGAAATAGGTGACTCCTGATAATTGGATGGACCTACTATGCTGTTGTTCACAAAAGCAACATAGACCTGGCTCTTCACCAGCCTTTTGGTGTGGGAGATTCAACCCCCGCACTTCATTTCACTTGCCATCTTTGATTTTATTATTTTTATTGATTTTGTTGTGATTCCTTTGTTCAATTGAACCATCTTGAGAGTTGAGTGGCACAAGTGAAATAAATAAATTAAATATTGGTCAATTAAAACAACAACAACCACCACCCAGCTTTACTTGGAACAGTTTACACCCTACGACAACACCTCTAACATGAGCAAACATCCACATCTGCCTATTCCAGGTCCTTGGGAAGAACTCAATAGGTGGACAAAAATGCCAAGCACAGCCTGAACATGTGGTTGATTGTGCATTGAACCATAATAATAATATATCTCATCCTTAAAAAATATTCTGCCATATCTCTTCCCTCTCCTATCATAGTTAAGAAATTATGCCTCTAAGCTATTTGGAATTAATTTCATGATGGAACTATGAAATAAAAATGAATGTATTCCTTATGAGAGAACAATTAAAACTTTTTTTTTTCATTCTGCAAAGCCCACTCTTTTTCATTTTGGGTATCTGAAAAAGCACTTGGTCTAATCCTGCTCAGTGCCACTTGATAGATAAAATCTTGGTGCAGGAGGCACAGATTCAGTTTGTGATGCAATTATGAAATTAGTTGAATGGCCTCAAGCAAATCACAGCTTATTGTTACTCTTATCTGTAAAATGAAACTTACAATAGCCCTCATCATGAGGATTAAATATTTAAATATAAATACTGGAGAACGACTGTTCATATAGCGTGAGACAAAATATCACAATGATTTGTAGTGATTACTAAAATAATAACATAGAGTACAATCTTTTGCACACTTACATTGTCAGACCTAACATGGTTTCCAGGCTTGACATACATACTCTCTCTAGTAAATAATTAATAATTTCCTGCCTGCTAATAGTAGCCTGAAATCTGTTTATATGGTTGGTGACTAGGAATTCATTCCTTCACACAACCTTAGAGGGAAATAAAACAGAATGTGCTGCAAAAAATATATATGCTGAAGACTCAAGACACAGATAATATGTGGACACTTCAATTCCGGTTAGCATTATAAGGTCTTATATAAGTAAAAATGTTTTCCTTTCCCATGTCAGTTCTGTGCGAGAAACATCCTGAGTGCAACAACAAACATTTGAGAGAAGCAGTAACAGGGCAGAATGTACCAAAGAAATACCTTACATGCCCTCCTAACTTCACATCCCACTGACTATAACAAAATGGGACAAGATCTGAAAGAGAATCTTTTTAGAAGTCATGAAAAGGAAAGATGATCCATTCATGCCTCTTACTCCTGCAAAGAATCTAATTTCTTCAACTAGAATATAAATTCTATCCTTCTGTAATCGGTGACTACAGATGAGGGGAAAAAATTAAAAAGTAGCCATTGGTTTTCAAGAAGTTCCATGGAGGCTTAAGGAAGGAAATTTGGTCTGTGCATAAATTGGTTCACACAATTATCCACATTTTGCAAATTAGTTTCCTTTCCTTTGTGTTTGAGACCAATTAATGTATTTAAATCTACAAATTGCTTATCTGCTGCTTCCCTTTTATATAATAAACACACTGATTATTTCAGAGCTATACTACTTTGGGCAAATCCTTTTATCTCCCTTATATTTCTATTCTGACCCCCCCCGCCCCGGCCTGTGAATAAACCAGAACACAGGCTTGGCTGTTTGCCACTGTTCCATTACTGAGATAACAAATCCTTTGGCTGAGGGCCCAGGCAACTCACATTCAACAGAGTAGCTCTTCAGCAACGCAGATAGTCCAAACGAACAGACACGACTAGAATAGACAGATAGATTTTCTTAACTACTAATTCAAACGGTTGTTTCCTGCAAATGTCCCCGCCCAACGCATCACCTATAATCTCTCTTGGGAGGGGCCAATCAATAACCACCTGTGCTTAATCATCTTATGTCAGTCTGCCTACGGAGTTGCTGCTTCTGTTTCTCAGCCCTTCTCAATCTAGCATCAGGGACAAACTGCCTTTGATCCTCCCCACTGCTCCATGCCTCAGGCGCCTCCTGGTGGCCAACCAGCCTCTCTGGTCCCTGCTCTGAGTCTGAACCCTGCCCAGGGTCCTCCACATTGTCCAGGGCAGACTCATATGGTTCCTCACTATCTGAGTCCATCAGCAGCTCCACCGGATCCTGCTGGGCCACAATATATTTCATTTGTAGCTCTCCACAGGCTTCACTTGGGTGGGCTGGCCAGAAGCTTTGAGACCCTTCCATGGCTGTGTACTTTTCTTGTAATAGATCACTGTTGAAATGCTACTGGTACATTATTTTAAAGCCACTCTCTTGAATTTTTCCACCAAAGAACAGTGTCATTAATTTTAATCTCTGCAGAAAAATCTCATTCATCCAGACATATTTAAGAAACTCCATTTAATTGAAAAATGCTAAATCACTATCAAACATGATCCAAGTATGATCTTTAGGTATTCACAGTCTATATGTTCTTACTACCTTTAAACATTTGCCAGTCTGGATTTCAGGTATAAGGACAGGATAGTGCAGAGGTTAAAGTTAAGGTATTGGGATTTAAGTCTGCACCGAACAAAACAAAAACTGATTGGAAGATTTGGGGTGAGTTGCTGCTTCTTGTTGCAACCCAACTGAGCCGTGGTGGTGCAGTGATTAGAGTGCAGTACTGCAGGCTACTTCTGCTGCCTGCCTGCAATTTGGCATGTCAAATCTCACCAGGCTCAAGGATGACTCAGCCTTCCATACTTCTGAGGTTGGTAAAATGAGAACCCAGATTGTTGGGGGGACAATATGTCGACTCTGTAAACCACTGTAAAGCACTGTGAAGCAGTATATAAGACTAAGTGCTATTGCTATTGCTAATAAGCATTTTTAACAGAGTATATGAAATGAAACTGTTCATGAATGTTACCAAGTTCCTAGAAAAAAAGCAAGCAAAAGCTAAATAAAAAAAGGAAAAGCCGAAGCTTCAGGTGGATCTGCATAAAAAATAATAGAAAATACGAGGAAAAATTTATCTAGCACTTTCCCCACAATCCTTGCCCTACTAGGATGAAATATATTCATTGTACATTATATCTAATAAGTGAAGTTCACCACTGAACTGATTCTTTCATCTCTGCTCTTGCATCTACTCTAGGGACAGAAGTAATCTAGAACAAGCATGAGCCAAGGAATCTTCTTCATTTGAAATGTGCTCTAACAAACCATGTTCCATTTCCAGCAAAATTCCATAGAACAGCCAAAAGGTGTGCAGAGACACAATGTGCCACATATTTGTCTTCAGAAAAAAAAGCAAAGTGACTATCAGCCTTCCCTAACTTGGTTATTCCTCAGATATGTACACTGCAATTTCTATAATCTTCAGTAATTAACATTCTAGCTGTATAATTCTTGGAGCCCAAATTAACTTCTAGAAGAGAACCTGGTTAGGAAGGCTGGTTTAAGAATCATTTTGTGCTGTGCATAGCCACTTAAAGAAAGTCATTTCACTATTTGATGGTATGACGCCATCCTGAAATACATTTGGTGAATTAAAGTGTCGCATTCTTTTGCCCGCCTCGCGTGGACATAGAGGCGGGCAAAAGAAAGCTGTCGCTTTCTCAGGCGGGCTGCTGCCTCTGGGCAAAAGAAAGAAAGCGGCAGCCCGCCTGAGCTGCCCACCTCTGGGCAAAAGAAAGAAAGTGGCATCCCGCCAGCCCATCTAAGCTGCCCACCTCTGGGCAAAAGAAAGCGGCAGCCCGCCAGCAGAGGCGGACAAAGGACCTGCCTCTGCTGGCGGGCTGCCGCGGACCCAGAGAAAGAAAGCTGGCAGGCTGCCCTCCCTGCCCCTCCTACCCCCTTCCCTCTCTTCACTCTCAAACAAACTCTCTCTCAAATTGAGAGAGAGTGTTTGTTTGAGTGAAGAAACAAACAAACATACATACACACACACACAAATTACAATTACTTACAAATTATATTAATTTTGAATTCCTCCCCCACCCTCCTATCCACATTCCTTTTCCAGCTGTTTCACAGAGGATTTCAACTCTGCTCTTGTCTGCCATGATGAAAATGTAAAAATGTAAAAGAAAAAAGGCAAGAGCTGCTGAGGTCAGGCTGGGCTAGTTGCTGCCAGAGTTCCCAATGGATGACTCTCCTTAACTGTTTAAAAAAGCCTCTAAAAATGCTCTCTACAGGAGGAGGCAAGAGAACCACGTGCCTCATCTACATAAGGAATTTTTCCGCTTTTAACCCTTGCTTAACTCTGCTCGAGTGATCATAAAGTCAGACTAAATGAGGCACGTGGTTCTCCTGCCTCCTCCTGTAGAGGGCACTTTTTTAGAGGCTTTTTTAAACAGTTAAGCACTAAGCAGAGTCATCCACTGTGACTCTGGCAGCAACTAGCTCAGCCTTTTTCCTTTTACATTTTTTTTTCTTTGCATGATGACAGTGGTGAGGCTCTGCCTCCCCTGCCTCCCCTGCCTGCACGTCACTGCTCCAAAACACCTGAGAGCAGAACAAGAAGTAATGGATTGAAACTTATCAAGGAGAGATCCAATCCAGAACTAAAAAGAAATTTCCTAGTGTGAACAATTAATAAGTAGAAGTTTTCCTCCAGAAGTTGTGGACGTTAATTAATTGTTCGTACTAGGCAATTTCTTTTTAGTTCTGGATTAGATGTTTTAAAGAAAAGATTGGACAGCCATTTGTCAGGAATGGTATAGGCTCTCGACTTGAACAGGGAGTTAGACTAGAAGAACTTCAAGGTTCACTTCTAATATTCTGTTAAGAGCCGTGGTGACGCAATGGTTAGAATGCAATACTGCAAGCTACTTCTGCTCATTGCTGGCTGCTTGAAATTTGGAGCATCGAATCTCATCAGGCTCAAGGTTGACTCAGCCTTCCATCCTTCTGAGGTTGGTAAAATAAGGACCGAGATTGTTGGGAACAATATGCTGACTCTGTAAACTGCTTAGAGAGGGCTGTAAACCCTAAGATGCGGTATCTAAGTCTAAGTGATATTGCCACTCTCTCCCTCACCTCATCTCACCTTACAGGGTTGCTTTTCTGGAAGGCGTATTAGGTTTATTCATGTGTGTATGCATGCATGCATGCATGCATGCATGCATGCATCCAGCTATCCATCTATCTATCTATCTATCTATCTATCTATCTATCTATCTATCTATCTATCTATCTATCTATCTATCTATCTATCTATCTAGCTAGCTAGCTAGCTAGCTAGCTATCAATTCTGTGAAATATAATATACATACACATGTATGTGTGTGTGTGTATATACATACATACATACATCATACACACACACACATACACACACACACACACAAAACACCCGTGAAAACCTCAGAAAACAAATAGCTTGAAATAGATCTATACTAGTCTCCCTTTATTTATTTATCAACACAAATACAACATACATATATATATATTAAAGTCACAACCCCTGGTATGCCCAAATATGGGAGGAAGTTCACTGCTTCCATTCTCTGTCCATCGGCTCGTCACAAGAGAGCATCCAGACAGAAACCCAATATTTTTACTGTTGCCTTTGTTACATTTGTGTTGTATTTGTGCTGATAAATAAATAAAGGGAGACTAGTATAGATCTATTTCAAGCTATCTAGCTCTCATCAGCTAGCCATACCCTTACTGGGATTTGAACCTGGGCTATATTACATACTAGGCAGATATATATATCCACATACACACACACACACACACACACAAACACACACACACTGTGAATGTTATATATATAAATTCACCAAAGTGACCCATATAATATAAATAAGTCAGAATGAACTATTAACAAAAGTTTCTGTCTTATCTAATGTGTCTGTCATTATTTAACAAATCAGGCAAAAGCAAATGAAAGAAAGCCTTACGTTGAAGAAACTCAAACTTCAGTTGTGCTAGAAGGTCCATATGTAGTAGAATTATAATACATAAGCAGTTTCCAAGTTGAATTAAATTCTGTACCAGATTTGTTTTTCAAATGTAAAGTTATTTTTGACATTGATGCCTACTCCCACAGTTTAATTTGCTATGGTTCTAAAGAGGGAATTATGTGCGATTTCCAATAAAAGGGATAATTTGTCCTGGCAGCTGGTTTCATAAACTGAGCCAACTCAGAACACTTTGTAGGGATATGCGACTTGCGGATCTTTAACAGAAAAACAGCTGGCAGAAAAGAGAATTCAACTTTTTAAAATGTGTTTATTTCTATAATAAATCTCTTCCACACTTTTTTGGAGCTTTATAATATTGCTACCAGATATGAAAGAATGATCCGGACTGATTATTGCATTTCTAACAGTTTTCATAAAACGTGTTTATCAATTATGACAATCAGCACTGGAGAAATATATCTAGAGTGAAATATCTTGTATCCATTTTCTGTAAACGTAATATTGATGGCAAATTTAATATTTGCCTCCCGTAAATTTTTCCATTGTTGCATATCAGTTATCCTATTTAAATTCTTCATTCTTTAAAACACACCATCTTTAACTTGTTGGGTTTTTGAGCTGTATTTCACTAACAAGTTGTAAATCAGCTCCAAGAGATGTTTTGGGATTTCTACATTTTTCAAATCAACTCAGTTCAGTATTCTACTTTGTCTTTTTAATTCCTTTTGTAAATATATATATGCTATGAATATCTCTCAAGATATGAGAGATGCAATTACAGGTAGTCCTCAACTTACAACAGTTCATTTACTGACCGTTCAAAGTTACAACCGCACTGAAAAAAGTGAGCTATGATCATATTTCACACTTACAACAATTCAGGCAAGGCCAGTGATACAAATTTGGACCCTTGGCAACTGATTCATATTTATGACTATCGCAATGTCCCAGAGTCACATAATCATCTTTTGCAACTTCCTGACAAGCAAAGTCAATGGGGAACCTGATTCACTTAATAACCGTGTCACTAACTTAACAACTGCATGGTTCACTTAAAAACGGTGACAAGAAAGGTTGTAACATGGGGCAAATTCATTTAACAAATGTCTTGCTTAGCAACAGAAATTTTGGGCTCAATTGTGGTCATAAGTTAAGGACTACCTGTACTGTCTCATATGTATATATAAATCCCATGTATACAGAAAGACATTTAATCTTCCGGCTACTTAGCTAATTAAAATAATGGTATAAATCCATTTGAAAAACCATCATTACTAATGAATGGTGAAAAATGATTTTGACAGCCAGGAAAGCTATATACTACTAAAACTAATGGTGGGTTTTGGCTCCCGTTGTAACCGGTACGCTGCAATGGGAGACGGGGGTGCACCACGGGCATGCACACTGTGCACGCATGCACACCCACCGCATGCAACACTCCAGCTGCAAGGCAGAGCATCGCACAGCAGTCCTATGCTGCATGACGTGCACAGATAGCCCGTTTCCTTCAAATACAGATACGAAACGAGGGCAGGCGGGCAGGCCGTCCAAAGCACCGTTCTGGTATGGTGGTTGCTGCTTCCAGCAGGCACCAGTACGTGCGTACCAGAGCGTAGCACCTGCAACCCACCACTGACTAAAACCCTCATATCTCTTTGTTTGTAACCTTCAATTGGGCTAAATGGGAAGGTATAAGGTAACAATTATTGAAACACAACTGGGACTTTTTACAAAATGCCAGGGTCCATGGAATTGAAATTGGAGACTGTTTTGGGTGTTTCTGCACTGCCGTGATATGCTGAAGTCACATGATCCTCATTTCCAACACTCCCTGATGGCTTTGCAGGCATCACCAAAGAAGCTGGTATGAACCATCAAGCTGATCATGAATGCCAATGTTCTCTGCCACCTTCCCACTAGCAAAGTTTTTGCTTGTGGTAGGCTTGAAGGAAAAAAAAAGTCAATGGGGAAACTGGCAGAGAAAGTTGTAAGTCGCTCAGGTAAGCCTGTCTCACCCATGCAGCCCCCTACTGTTGCTCTGCCCTCCTGCTGCACTAGGAATGTGTTTGGTAGAAGCAAACATTGATGAGCATGAAATATGTGAGATAGAAGGCCAGATGCTGCCTGTACCAGAGAGGAGACAACCAAGGATGCATTTTAGTCCCGACTGACACTGAGCAGCTGTGTAACAATAATTGATGAAAGTAAACATCCCAGGGGGGCAGCTTTAGTGCGCTCTATGGGGCTTCATTTCTTTCTATGTTTGCCAGCTTTGGGCAGTGTTAGGCGGATTGCTTGCTCCTGCTCTGTTGCTTCTCCAAGTCATTCTGGGCAATGGCACTGGAGCAGCTCCTCTCCTGGGACTGATTTTTTTTTATTTTATTTTTTGCCTTGTGATTGCCATGATCAAAAGCCATTATGGGCTAATGGGCTGGCTGCAATGTTCTTTCAACTCTGTATTGATGCTGGTAGGGAAGTGCCTCCAGCAGCAATAGGACAAGCTGCCCTTGGGATAGTAGAAATCCTACTTCCCAGATGTGAAAAAGACCCTTCCTCCCTAAAAAGAAGAAAGGACAGATCAGCATTGTCTGGTTATAGTTGGGGGGGGCAAGCTTTCGTTTTGTTATCCTCTACTGTCAGTGGTTTGAGAGTTGGGATGTCAATCTCAGGTACCATTCAAAAAATGTAAGTAAACATTTATTATTAGTGTGATAACCTTTTACAATAACCAGAAAAAACACACTTCTTTGGCTCGGGATTCACTTTATGAAACAACCTAAAAAGTTACTGAGACAGAACACCCAAGTGAACTGTCTTGAGAAAAATGTTTTTTTTTAGGAGGTACATGATGGCTCAGTGGCTAAGATGTGAGCTTGTCGATCAAAAGATCAGCAGTTCGGCGGTTCGAATCCCTAGTGCTGCGTAATGGGGCGAGCTCCTGTTACTTGTCCCAGCTTCTGCCAACCTAGCAGTTCAAAAGCATGTTAAAAAAAAATGCAAGTAGAAAAATAGGGACCACTTTTGGTGGGAAGGTAACAGCAGTCCATGCGCCTTCAGTGTTTAGTCATGCCAGCCACATGACCACAGAGATGTTTTCGGACAGCACTGGCTCTTTGGTTTTTAAATAGAGCACCTCCCCCTAGAGTCAGGAACGAATAGTACATATGTGCAAGAGAAACCTTTACCTAGCTGTATCTGATTTGCAAAAGACAAATGCAGTCAGAATTGAAAGACATGATTCAGGCACTCCATGATGATTTTAAAGAAGTCAAAGAAAAAATAGGGAAAAATAGGGATGATAAATTAGAGAAAGTAGAAGATAAATTAGAGAAAGTCTAACAAATGAAGGCAAATAATGAACAACACATCACAGTGTTGATTCCTGGCAACTGCCTGGACAAGCCCTTGCAATTTTCCTGGCAAGGTTTTGTAAAAGTGGTTTGCCATCGCCTTCTTCCTAGGACTGAGACCAAACCCATTCAAGTGACTTTGTGCTTAAGGCAGGACTAGAACTCACAGGCAGCCAGTTTCTAGTCTGGACTTTCACGACTATACCACTCAGGTTCTAACTGTGGATTTAAGAGAACCAAAATGATAAAGTACAGCAATACTCTAAGCTGGAAAGAAACCCTAGTATTTATCTATGATGAAAAAAGCAAATGCACAGTGCATTTGCTTTTTCAGATCCATTCCCCAAACTGCTGATTATTAATTTCTCGTGCCCCTAATGTTTCCCACTAATATCCACAAGAAGATTCACGCTTCGCATTAAGCTATGGGGGGGTTTAATCAAAGTTAATTAAATAAATTGCAACCAGTGAGGTTCGCGATACCCTAATCTATTACTGACAGTCTGCAAGCTGCAATGACAGATCATAGAACTCATTGCAGCATGAAAAAGCAAGCTGCATTTTTGACTTAGCACAATCTGTGAACTTAGTCGACCAATTTAGAAATATCAACGGTGCTCTTCTGACCTGACATCCAGTTGCTGGAGGAGACAAACCACTGTGAATATATTGGTGGCCAATACCTGGATTAGAATAAGCATGGAATAAATTCAATGCATTCCCTACAGACTGTTAAATCATTATATAACAATCTTAGAGTGCATCGATATTCTCACAGGGGTAGTCTGTTTCTGCTATATTTGGCCACTTGGTTTCCTGTGTTTTTTCCCCCAAATAACTTTTTACATTAGGTAAAGCAAAACAAGGGTTTTGTGCATCTCTGCCTGTCCCTAAAAATAATGAATTCCACAACTGAAGGCAGTCAGGCATTAGAGGTGTTTATTCATTTCAGCATGTTAAATAAGAAATGCAAGGCTGTCTTTGCATGGAAGCCTAGCCTGCTGTGACCAGTTCCCTATGTCCAGGCAACAGTGAAACAAACAACCAATAAAGTGAGCTATTAAAAACAATGTCTGTAAGAAGTGATATGTTTTCCAATGCTAAGCGCAAATTCTCTTTTCTGCTCTTAAGACCAGGAAATTCCCTGATATCTGGACAAACCAAAGCCTAATATTAATTAGTCAATTTGCTTCTCAGTAATTAGAACAAGACAATCTCTTCCAATACCTAACCTTACTTTGCGCCCAAAGAGCAGAAGTTAATTTTACATGGGCTTTCAAACCCTAAACTCCAAAATAATCTAGTGTTCGGTGAAACATCTTTTGTATCTTTTTAAGTCTGTTCACTGGCTTTATCTACCAAATAAAAGGTAGTCCTCCAGTTAGTTATGACCACAATTGAGCCCAAAATTTATGTTGCTAAGTGAAGCATTTGTTAAATGAGTTTGCCCCATTTTATGACTTTTCTTGTCACAATTGTTAAGTGAGTCATTGCATTGGTTAAGATAGTAACACGGTTGTTAAGTGAATCTGGATTCCCCATTAACTTTGCTTGTCAGAAGGTCGCAAAAGTGGATCACATGACCCTGGGACAATGCAACCGTCATAAATAGGAACCACTTGCCAAGCACCTGAATTTTGATCACCTGACGACAGGGATGCTGCAATGGTTGTAAGTGTGAAAAATGGTCATAAATGACTTTTTTCAGTGCTGTTGTAACTTTGAATGGTCACTAAATGAACTGTTGTAAGTTGAGGACTACCTGTATGTGATGCCAATGAAATGCAGGGCACGGACACTTAAAGAAACTTGTCCTGACTTAAGAGAGAGAATCCAAGAAGTTTAGGGGAACAAGGCTACCCAAATTAATCTTTGTCAAATAATTGTGCATTGGACTTTGGCAATGATAGAGCCTGATATAAAGATGGAAACCTCAATAGGTCACAGAAGCTGTGAAATGCTTTATTATTTGATTTGTATTACTTAGAGGCCACCTGACTCCAAATATTATGTGCACTTTATATCTTAAAAACCAGAAACAACAAAAAAAGAGAGGAACAGCTCATGTGCTTCTCTGGAAGAGAAAACCATACATAAAAACAAAAGATGTTATCTTAGGAAATTAACTTCAGCAGTCTGCTAGTATAAAGAAGAGCTATTTTAACTGCTAGATGGTTGTAATTATTTCTAGAGGACACTTATATTAAGGATTTTATCTTTGGGAACATCATTGTGGCATAAAGGTTAAGGTGCGGAGCCCAAATTAGCACAACTCAAGTTCAGGTTCATCATCAGCCATAGAAACTCACTGGATGACTTTGAGTTACCTGATTTCACCTGGTTTTATTGTGGAAAATAAAATGAAGGAGATACCCACATAAGCCGTGAACTCGTACAGAAAATTCTTAAGTAATGTTTGGCAATCTATCAGTCTTAATCAAATTGCTGTTTCAGACAAAATACTGAGAGTCAGTCAACTTTGAAAAATCCATTATTTACTTATTTGTATCTCACTTTTATTAGTTTTACAAATGAGTCAAGGCAACGAACATATGCAGCACACTTTTCTCCTCCTATTTTCCCCACAACAACAATCCTGTGAGATGATTGGGCTGATAGATAGAGATTTGCCAGGGTTACTGAACCGGCTTTCTTGGCTAAGACGGGACTAGAACTCATGGTCCCCCATTTTCTAGCCTACCAACTTAACTACTAGACAAAACTGGATATCTATTATCAGACTGGCTCTCTACTTATTATACTCTTTTACTATTGGTGTAACATAATCTGGAGCACAGTATTGGGGGAATGGTCAATAGCATAATTTCTTGCAATAAAGTATATTGCTTTTAAAAGCATCCTAGGTTTTCAAAATACCAGTGACACTAATTTACGAGAAACGTTTTTGTGCACAAGCACCATAAGATGTACGGGAGGTGAGAGCTGGAGTAAGTAGGTCCACTAGCTTGATTATTTATGAAATCAGACCACACACAAATTCATACTGTACTTTCTCCTCTGGTTAGTGATATTCTAGTAGAACATGCAACATCACAAATATCATTGAGAAAAGAAAGCCTAAAGGATAGTGGCGATGTTGTGGTTTAATCACTTCACAATTTGCTTTTCTGTTGACAACTCCATAAATTATATTATATTTTTAAAAAGGACAAATATTAGAGCCATTTTTGTAAGAACCAATTGTAACTGCAAAGGTTTAACAATAAGCACAGAAAAAAGCAAAATAGACTTTAGTGTTTTCTTTGCTTATGGGTAACATCTTTCCAGGGTTTTAAACAGTTTTCTCCACTGTTTTCTCACCCTTCTTTGAAATACTATTGGTTGAACCTAAGACAGTCTCTATTCATAGCATGTGCAGAATGGGATAATACTAGAAGGAATAACCTTATCCCTTATAGAGTAACTCTGTCAAATATCTATCAGATCCTTCCAAAAGCTTCCATAAAGCTTTGATTACTAATCTTGTGCCTCTTAAAAGGGAAATATCAGGGAAGAGGAAAGCACAGCTCAGTTGCCTACTCCAGCATAAAGTCTAAGGTTTGCAAAGTAATCTTGAAAGACTTGTACTTTACTTTAAATATTCAAAAGCATTTTAATGAGCAAACTCTTCCCCCCCTCACTTCATTTTTTTGGGATGGTGTCCACCCCCGAAACAGCAAGCATCCTGCATCCCATCTTGGGGTTGCCATAGGTGCTGTTTCTGGGGCTGAGAGCTCAGAATGAGACACTCGGAGGATGTCATTCCCTGGCCTTCCTGCTTACCTCGAGATGATGCTTCTACTCAGCAGTGGGATTCACTTACCTTTCCTACCAATTCTCAAACCACATTCTGTGCATGCGCAGTGCTCACGCATTACGTTGGGGCGGGAGGGCTGAGCTTCCCGCAGCCACCGCTACCGGTTTACCCTAACCAGAGAGAACTGGCTGAATACCACTTCTGCTTTTACTCCCCCCGTTTAGCAGGGTAAACAAATAGAATGCTGGATGCTTGGCATAGCTGATTGGCATAGTTTGATATTTCATGAAAAGGACTCAGAATAACAGGGTTGCAAGGGACTTTGTCTTGGTTTAGATAGGATACCAGGTTATGGAGGGTACACGGGCAACCTTGGCTCCTTATGTGCAGGCTCAGAAGAATGACTACAGATTTGTTCTTGTGAGGCAGCCTAGCTGACCAATGTATTTGAGAGGGTACCAAGAAGGTTGGCACCACACTTAATTGATCCCTCCTGAGAAAGAACAGGTTTTGCTCATATTGTAGACTGGACATAGCCCCTTGGCCTCTTCTTGGCAGGATTCAGTTGGATCGGGTTTGTAGCATGCTGGCAGTTCTCAGAGGTTTTTTTTTTTAATTAGTAGAGGCAACAGATGAAGCCTAGAGCTTTGTGACACAATGCTACAGAAATGGTCAGTGGGCAGGAAAGTGGGATTCAAAGCCTTGTAGTTCTGTCTGTCTGTCCCCCCACCCCACTACTCCCTTTCTGAACTCAGCCATCAAACAGGCCGGCTCCACCATACAATGTCCTTTCATACATTCTTGAGAAACTTTATCCCAATCATGCAGAATTTAATCCCAAATTCAATATCTGAATGATGAGCACTAACATTCAATGTTGAAAGTCCAGTTGTGCTGTCAGGATCAGCACAGAAGTAATTCTCCCTTCCTTACTTCCTTATTTCTGTTTGAATGTGTAGTAAACCAATGTATTTTAAGCAGTGTAGAACAGCAACAGATACAACGAAGTGCAATAAATATAATATGTGGTTTTAGATTAAAAGCTCAAATCACCCATAGAAGTAACTGTAACATTCCAGGAGATCTCTTTAAATGCCCAAGGTCATCCAGGACAGACATGTTTTTAAAAGCTTCTGGAAGATCATGGGATTTTTTCTTATATCAGAGCAGAGGTGGGTTGCTACCGGTTCGGCCTGGATCAGCCAAACCAATAGTACTGGCATTGGGAGGCTCCGTGCACCAACCAGTAGTAAAAAAATTGGCAATCCACCCCTGTCTCGGTTTTTTTTTTGGAAGATCATGTGTAATACCAGGGGGAAAGCTGTTCCCAAGAAAGGGAGCCCACACAGATAATAGTCACCATCAGACGCCCTCCCTGCAGCAAAGACAGAGCAAAGTTAAAGTTTATGATTGCCCATATGAAAGAATTTTAAAACTGAGAAAGTTAATGAAGACTAAAACTCTGTTAACTTTGCTCTCCTCAAAGAGATGTTACAGAAGGAAAGTTTAAAGAGGTCATAAAACCAATGCCTTTATGAGAAAGCCCATTACACTTCTCCACTGCCACTCAATGATTGGCATTTATATAAGTGAAGCTGCAACATTATATACTGTCTGCAACAAGAACAGAAAAGGCCCTGAATATAAGGAGTGTTTCATAGCTACCTGATTCAAATTGCTCCATGAAAGCAGAACTGTGCAGTGATTTGCAAATTGACTTGGATGGGGTGTTTCAATCAAAGTTTCACTGATCTTTTTTATTTAAAGCCCTAGTACCTTTCTACCACAAGTTCTCAAAAGCACTTAAAATTGCACTTTTGTTCCAGTGTCAATGTCAATTCTTAGTTTTCTTGCAATGTCCTCAGGCCAGAAAAATGGTCACTCATCCTTCAGCAACCACACCTACCTTTGAATAATTTAGCTCTGATCTGTCATACAAGAAGTTATATTTTGGCAAGTCTTAACAGGATGTTCACACTAAGACCATGGCTAAAATGATGCCTTCCCCTTACAAGGATTTATTTATTTATTTATTAAATTTATATGCCACCCATCTCACTGTCCAATGACTCTGGGCAGCTTACAACATCAACATATTTCCTGAACATTCTCTCTTTAACTAATTGAGATCTATTTACCTTGTTAAAAATACTTTTTAAAAAATCTGTTTTATACCATTTAAGATTAGTTATTCTTCTCTCTGCAATTTCAGAGGGATTGAGTCCAGCCTCTTTTCTGTTTCTCTAGTGGTAATCCACGCAGCTATTCAGACGTCCACCCAAGTAGTAATACATTTATTTTAAGAACTGGGAACATTATGTATATCAAATAATTTTTTCTATTGACCTATACTATCAAACCTCTCTTCATTATATCATATGTAGTCCTGGAGGTTGAATTCTATTCTAATTAGATAATGTAGTTTCTCAAAGAATTAAAACAGGACCGCAGAGTCATAGGAAGCCATGGATAATGTGAATCTCGTGAATTATAAGTGTTCTTTTGCAAATACAGATGTGACGGAGGAAGCACCGTCTATGTGGAAGAGAATATTGGTGAATCAAATATATGCTCCAAAGAAACAGAATGTAATGATAAAAATTAAATGAAATGCAAGGAATGCTTTTGAGTTGAGAGTGACAGTAATCAAGATAGAAAGCATCCAATTTTCTTTAGCCAGGCATCAGGAAGTAACCCATGCCAGAGGAAGGACCATAAAAGCAAAATGGGCCAAAATAATTTGTATTTCTCAGCAAAATGACAGAAATTGGTAAGACGAAAGATTGTTAATATTGTCCAAAGAACTCAAATCTTGTGTGGATGATTTTACCTGCATTACCTTTACCATTACATTAATGAATAAATAAAGAAAAATTTAAAAAATGATCCAAAAAGATATAACAATAATTGGGAAGGAAGATTGTGCTATCTCAAATTAACCAAACATGCTATCAATCTAAATATGAGGCATAAATTATTAAGTGAATAATTAGTTGGAAAAAAATATGGAAGGAATCATTTCATCTCTCTGAAATGAAAGTGTGCACCCTATTTCAGATAAGCTTGGTAAGCACTTATTTCTATAAACCTTGAGAAAAGTCGATGTGATTTCATTATGAAAATATTCTGTTAACTTACTTTTGTTGGCTTTTGTTATTATTTTGGTCTGCTTTAAGTTGTAGTAAGCTTGTCTCTGAATCAACAAGGACAAAGGACTTTAAAAGATAAATACTGTGTATCTAACACCATAGGCGTCAGCTGTCAGAGTCCCTTGGTGCATTTCAAAAACTCTCTATGTGTCTGATAGTTAAACTAGTTGCTCTAATAGAACAGAACTCCATTATAAGATTGGTTAGATCAGTGGTTCCCAGCCTTTTTGGGCCATGCCCCACCTAAGGAATGATGCCCCCTCCTCTGTGACATATAATTCTTACTTTACTCAAAAAGTGAACTCTACTCACGCTGAGAAAGCCTAAAAGGCCATTAACTTGGTTTGAACAAGGTTCAAATTGCCCCCATTAAAAATCAAATTGCCACCCTGTAGGGGATGGGGCCCACATTGGGAACCACCGGTTTAGACAGAGAACCATACTGCACTTCACAAAGACAAAATCTGCATGTATGAAACTAACTGAAGATTTCCTTTCTGATATATGAACAGACATTAATATTATTTTTGAACCCAGTGGGGTTTAAAATAAGATATAGCTGTGATTTTTTTTTGTAACTCAACATATCCAGATCAACTCTCCTTTTCATTAACTTAGAATTGCAAATGTTTGGGGAATGCGAGGGTGATGTAAATTTGAATGCAATTCTGCCTAAAAAGATAATACATTACAAGATTAAAGAACTGCGACTGTTTCTTGTCTGATTTACTTAGACTTAAAATATCTACTGGAGACACAAATCTTCCTTTCCGAAGAGGTAAATGGAACACTGCCTATTTTTCCATCACATTGTCCTTCCCTCTTCCTGTGTTCTGTTCCACTTTTTCTTACATCTTTTCTGATTATTTTTTCCCCCAGTTTTCTTTAGCTCACAAACTACATTTGTGATTCTTGAATGTCACATGCCAGTCGTGCATGTCAATATTTTGAATGACTGACTTGCAAGACTTACTGCTAGAATCTTCTGCCGTGCCTCATAAATTATGCTTCCATGACTCTAGTTAGCTTCTGAAGTGCCTCATTTTTATGCAAGAAAGATTATGAATATGATCAAAGCCGCTGGCTAGTGACCAGCTGAAAATAATTTGTTTTATGCTAATTCTGAAGAATATTGCAATCCTAGATTTGGTGTGATAATATTAATTTATATTCTTATCCCAAATCCTGCTGGTTTATGCTAGCCAAACCCCTTGAGGCAGAAATGGGGACTGGAACGGGATGGAGGGATAGAGTTCCCTCTTTTTCTTCTTGATGGAGCTGTTCAAGGCTTCATGTTTGCAGAAAAATTGCTAATAGCAGCTTAACACTTTATTTGCAATGAAAGTACCAATGATCAAATAGGGTAAGAGATTAGTATTTCTCTTTCCTTTCTTTAGACCCAGCCTTTGCTTTCCAATAAGCTTTCAATGGTCTTAGCTCAAAGTTAAACTATTTCATTGTTACCCTCTTGCTTCTTGTTATTTTATTCCCTAATGTGCCTTGCTGAATATAATTTTAATTTACAATCATGGTTCTACCATTTCATGCAGAGAATAGATATGCAGATCACAGTACATCACAAACTGTGGATTAGCAGATGTGGGAATTGTCCAAACAAGGATAATTATGTATTTTCTTTTACAGGTAATCCTCGACTTATAACAGTTCATTTAGTGACCATTCCAAGTTACAATGGCACTGAGAAAAGTATCATGACTGTTTTTCATATTTACAACTGTTGCAGCATCCCCTCACAACAACTGCTTTGCTTAACCATGGGAATTTGGAGCTCTATTGTGGTTGTAACTTGAGGACTACCTGAAGACAGTCTGAAGATCTTTCCACAGATATCCCCAAGGTGCTTTTTCAAGAGGCAACTGGATTTTCTGGTTTTTCTTTGAAGAAGTTCTGCTTCTCTCAGAGCTGAAGAAACTTCTTGGATTAGAAGCGAAATGTCTTCAAAGAAAAACCAGAAAGTTCAGTTGCCTTTTGAAAAAGCACCTTTGGGACAACCATGACCTGGATGATTGGGAATCTCCAGGGACATCTCTCCACAGATGTTACTAGAGCCCCTGGTTTTGGTGTAGGATGACTCACCAAGGCCAACTTGTCATAGCCATCTCACTGCCATCAACCCGGTGCGACCATCTTGCCACAGGACAACTCACTGCGGGATAATTCCATGTATTCTATGAAGAATCAATTTTAAAGATTGCCATTCAGATTTTTAACCACAGTCTGCTACTAATTGTAGAAGGCCATTAAACTTGTACGTATTTTTTTTAATCAAAAACAAATTAGAATGAGTGGAACCGACAGCAAGCTTCAGCAGTAGCTTCAGACCATAGGAGTATAATCACAAATGCGTTTATTTTTATTTAATTTATTTGTAGGCTTCCATAAGAATAAAAATCTTTTGCTAGAGAACTACAGGTGGGCTTTTCCCAGCTTGGATGATTTTGTTGTTTATTTTATTTTCTTATAGTGTTTGGGCTCCTTTATATATTCCATTGGGCCACACAATGAAAAGAAAATGTATGGGAGGGAGATCAAAGGAATATTTTGTGCTGAGGCCATTCAAAATCTTTAAAAATCTCTCTTCCACCTTAAGTTCACTAGACTTTCAAGGAAAGTCTAGGATTCTCTGTAGCACCTCCTTCCTTCCTTCCTTCCTTCCTTCCTTCCTTCCTTCCTTCCTTCCTTCCTTCCTTCCTTCCTTCCCTCCCTCCCTCCCTCCCTCCCTCCCAGTAAAATGACAGCTAATATTTTAAAAATAATTAATAATATTAGTTCCTCTTTGTAAAATATAGGAAATTCAGATATGCAGGAAATCCTTTTTTTTCCACTTTTACTGACCAGCTTCTAGCATTTTTCTGCCAGTCTTTCCTGCCCAGAGTAGTTGTTTTTTGCTGTCTTAAAAAAGAGGCTAAATATGCTTGACATAAGTCCTGGGTTTGTGCTCATTTTGTGTTTGAATTTATGGAAAAAAATAAGTAGGTTCCAAATCTGAATAGACCAGATGAGTTTCTGTCCTTCCCAAACTCTGATAGCCACTCTCATTTTGTTATTGGGAAACATTTTAGGATATTAAATATATATCTGTTTTCCTTCATCCCTAGATTTTCCAGTCTAAATTAAATTCAATAAGCTGCATTACTATATTTATATTGCTTAGACACTGTACCTTGTAAATAGATTGTGGGCTGGATATATTAATGAATCATGTAGTTATTCAGCTATTTAAGAAGTCAAACCAAGGGATTTTCTACTGACATGTTTTGTGTTTAATTTTTGCTCAGATTGGCTGAAGATTTTGAGGTTCCCAAAGGTCAGTTGTTTCACTAGAGTTCAGGATAGAAGAGCATTTTAAAGATGGGCTACTGGGTCACTATTTTAATTTAGACAATAATCTAAAGCATTCATGATTCATAGAGTTAGCAATTTCAAATGGCTATATAAGACTGCAAGGCTAGCAAGTCGCTCTCAACTAGCAATGTTCTATAATTAGCAAGAGGAATCTTGACATACCTTTAGAAAGCCAGTTCTTTCTTCCATTTCTTGAACAAGCTTCTTAGCTCTCTGATGTAACTTATGTAACAATGCACTACTGAGTTAACAAAGGATCTCCTTGCATTTTTTTAAAAAGTCACCTACTGCATTTTGAAATCACAATTCCGGGACTGTGTCATAAAAAGCAAAGATTCAACAATAGCTGCCCCAGCACAACGGACAACTTGCAAATCCTGTAATAGCATGAGACTATCTGACACGTCTTTCCACATTTTGCAGAGACTTGTGTTGCTGGGATGAGCTGCTTGTGTGGCTCAGTAGGTGTGCACATATTTGCATTCCTAAGATATAAGGTGAAACAGAAGAGATGATGATGATAATGATGATGATGGTGATGATGATGATAAAATATTTTCATGAAACTTGCAAGGCACACAATGGAATGGTCTTCCCACATGACTTTTTGTCATGGAATGGTCTTCCCACATGACTTTTTGTCATGGAATGGTCTTCCCACATGAGTGCACTTTGGGATATTGATTTATTGCTGCTTAGATGTAGCTAACATTTCAAGTAATCCACAGTGATTTAAATTTACATTAAGTCTTTTAATAAAGTCACACATACTCTGAGGATTTCTTAAAGGAATAACCACCTCAGACTCATCAGTGCAGCTACAGTCATCTTTCCTGCTTGAGTATAGTTCAATGAATGTGTTTGTCTCTCAAAACAACTCTTTCACTTCTGTATCAAATAGCCATTAAGCATCTGCTGCCGTTGCTGTGCAATCCTATATATCCTTTTCCCAGAAAAAGGTCCCACTGAGCTTTATGCATAAACTATTTATCCTTGACATTATTATTTTTTTGGTAGCCTGGTGAAATTGCTGATCCATCTGTAAAACCTGGTACCGGTTAATCTGAGAAAAAGGGGTGGAAGATTAAGCATGGTATATATTACAAGAGAGATTTTCATCATAAATATTCTCTTCCATAAATTAACCAAAGAGAGCTAATGAAGAAGCTCTTGCCCCTCTCTCTCCTTTTCAAAACTATTCCATAGAATATAGAAGAACAATAAAAACCTCAGTGAAGAAAAAGTTGCTCCATATCCTTTCATGCTCCTTTCATCCATGTGAAAATTAAGTAAGGCATTCTATTTATCATCTATGTCTGTCTGTCTGTCCATCCCTCCATCCCTCCATCCCATATCTATCATCTTTCTCTCTCTCTCCCTCTCTCTCTCCCCCCTCCCTCCTTTCTTTCTTCATCCATCCATCCACCCAGTGGTGTATTAACCATTGGGGCGCCAGGCCCAAGGGGGCACCACAAAGTTGAGAAAGAAAAAAAACAATGAAGATTTGTACAGTATGTACAAAGGAGTGGACAAGATTTGTCAGTGCTTAGGGTACCAGTGAGCCTTAATCTGCCACTTCCCCCACCCATCTCTATCTCTTCCTTTCAATCATGCCTGATTGTTGGAGACTGCTTGAAAAAAATCCTGCAGTTTTCTTGGCAAGGTTTTTCAAAAGTGATTTGCCCTTTCAGTGGGAGAAAAGGACTAGACCAAGGTCACCCAGTTGCTGGCTTTGTGCCTAAGGCAGGACTAGAACTGACAGACTCCTGGTTCCTAGCCTACCGCTTTAATCACTAGAACAAACTGGACCTTATGAATATATTAGCTGGAGCCAAAACTAAACACAGCCAAAGGGACTGCAAGCATGATAACCTATACTTATTTCTACACTGCTTCTCACTGAGGTTAGCAAAGCAAATTAATTGCTCAAATATCTATCACATCTTGCTAAATATTGAAATAGTTGTTTATCTGAATTATCTGATCAAAGAGCCCAGACAGGTAGCAAAAAACCTCCAGAATAAGAGATTATTGAAGGAATATTAACTGCTGCAACCTAAATTGCAGCTTTTTGTGCAGCTCACTGAAATTACAGTGTTATTACATTTTCCACCTCCCCCATTCTAGGTCATTATCATGTAATTTTAACATACTGTTATTAAAGAAGCCTTTCATGAAAATCTTGGAGCAAAGATTTATTCTTAATTTTTTAGCATGATTAATTTGGGCAGCACTGAAATGTATAAATCATGTTGAAGGAAATAAGAATCCCTTGAAACCTGATCCATTTGCCCTTGATTTGGTTGTTAGTGACAGAAAAATGATTGCAACTCTTTGTGAAACAAAAGAAACTTCAAAAATAAATTTGACTGTCTTAAACCGATTCAAAACGTTACAAAACTAACACTGGTTGCCCAGCATCCTATAGTTGTATATTTACATGGAGAAAGGGTGGAAAACCACTTTCTCAATTAAGTCAAGAGCCTAGATTAGTTAATGTCAACTTTACCTACTCAGTTCAAGATGGCTAAAATTTGAAGCAGAAGGATCAGAGATAAAGGTGCCAACTAATTTTAGAACACACTTAATCTAACATTTATCCATCAGGTGATAATAATTTAAATGAATTTTCTTTGAGGTAGGAGTATATAATATATAATTTCCTCTGTAGAAAATACCAGCTCAGTAAGCAGGAAGATATATTAAGTACATAAAAATTGCAAAGCTAATTACAAAATCCTGAAAATGGTTGATATTTGCTTTTTATTCCAGTTTATTTAAAATTGCAGCAGGCTGGCTTAAATGAAATCTTAATGAAGGACTCATTCTCTCTTTACTTAGCAACATTTTTTCTTGACATAAATGTAACATCACATCAAATAAACTTTTTAAAAAGGTATTTTTAATGGATGACAATCCCAGTGTTCTATATATCATAGTCACGAATTCTGACATATCAATTTTCAGCTTAAGAGATTCTTAAATGGTTAGACCTGATTATCAAACGTTTGAAACTAACAAAACCCACAAATAGTCTTTGTAAGTATTTGCTGTCAATAAATCAATTTGATATGCAGGTATTGACAACTGAATGGAAGATGGGAGACCATGTTAACGTCTATGTAAAAATGTCAATCGATTGTAGATTGACTTATTCACGAGAAAACAAGATTCCTTGGATGTCATTGTGTTTGAAAAGGAATGAGTAAATCATCCTTTTGCATGAGACGCAATGACAATATTTTATTCAGACATAGAAAACAGTTTGGTCTAGTGGTTAAGGGCACCAGGATAGCAAGTGGGAAACTATGAGTCTTAGACATTAAAAGCCTTAGCCATTAAAACTGACTGGATAACTTTGGGCCAGTCAGTCTCTCTCAGCCCATTCCACTCACAGGTTGTTATTGTGGTGAAAAAAGCAGGAGGAAGGTGTATTGGATATGTTTGTTGCCTGGAGTTATTTGTAAAAATAATAAAAGGTGGGATACAAAATATGTTTTGGTGATTTTTTTTAAAGTATTATTTTCTTGGAAGACATAATTACATATAATAGTTGGACTTTGAAAAAGGGTTTTTAAAAATTATTATTATTTTGGGGATGTCCATATTTGGAT
>NW_028261381.1:81459340-81471840 GCF_051295495.1 Thamnophis sirtalis
AGGCACTTAAATTGTTTCCTCAGAGTTTTAGTTTGTATTCTGCATGCACTAAAGGTATTATTTTAAGGTGTGAGCCAGAATATCTAAGGAACTGTCTCATCTTACTTACACTGATCTGTCCCTCTCAGTCAAGCAGGAAAGGACATGCTGCACATCCTGTCAATCAAGGAATTGTGATTGGTGGAATTTAGGAGGAAGGCCTTCTCAGCTGATGCTCCCAACCTTTTGGAATATCTTAATCCCAATGGTGAGGTGAACCTCCACTCTCTGGTTTTCCAGAAAAGTGTTCCGATACAGCAGTGCCAATTGGCACGGAAGTATTATGCAGCCCTGGGGATGGCTGGTGACTTGAGGACTCTCTGCTGCCTTATTAATCTTTCAGCTTTTTGAATTTTTAACTTTGATGTTTATTTTTACTTGTAAGTTTTAACTTGTTCTTAATTCTGTTTCTAATCTATGCTTCTATTCTTGGGTTTCATATGGTTTTATTATGATATTGTAAGTTGCCCAGAGTCGCCTAAGTGAGATGGGTGGTATATAAATTTAATAAATAAATAAGATAAAATTTGTCAGAAAAATATGCTAAACTGGAGAAGACTGATAGAAGAGAACCGACTGGACCTGAGATCTGTGAAATGTATGAATTACCAATAATAAAAAAAGAACCTTAGCCATTTTAATTATTGAAACATCTAGGAAAAGTGTTGAAAGATAGTTGGAATATATAATTAAACTTAACGCCCCAAATAAGAAAGAAAAGCACGGGTGCCATTAACATCAAAGCCACATTCAAAAATGTAGGCTTTACAACTGATAAGCTCCTTCTAGAAAAAGAAAGAATCAGAAAAATCTCCATATGTCAGTGTCACTTGAGTAAAACTGACATGATAAAAGCAAATATGTGAAGAAAGAAAAGGCAAGGGAGGGGAAGGGGGTGTCAGGTTCCTGCTCCCAGCAAGATTGTATCATGTGAAGTCTTTAAGTAGTGAACTTTGTTAAAAAGTAACTAATTCTCAGGCAGCTAAGAAAATGACTTTTTCTTCTTCTGTAGGCTGTAGATGGAACGCTTGCACCCTCCATATCAAAGCAAAATAAGGAGGGGGGAGTTAAGATTGACAGAACGACTCTTTAGATAAGTTTTGGCTCAAAAGCACAAGCGGTTAATGTCCTTTTCTCTCAGGGTTGATCTTACATTATTTCACAAAAGGCTTAATCTTAATGATTCACAAAGGATGAAGTTTGATATCCCAGCGATATGCCAATGAATAAAATATATTTCTTTTAAGAGCAGAAAAATTAAGCAGGAAAGAAAAAGTCTTAGAACTTATTAAGAGTCCTAATTCTGGTCTTTTAGTAAAAACCAGAAGAAGGCGTTCAGCGGGGTTGAGATGTATTTGTTCTGCTCACTGGCTTCTTTGTATAATTCTGAAATTCCAAAAAGTCAGTACCAAAAATAACTTCTCTATGCTTTCTGCTGCTTGCACTCATAACAATAAATTTGCAACTGAATCTGTCCTAAAGTACACGGGAATCACTTTTAGGCATTTCTAAAAAGAGAAAGGTTGCCATGCCTTGGCATGCAGATAAAACCTCTAATTTTCCTAATCAGGTTGCACCCCCCCCCAAAAAAAATAAATGGGGTGGTGGCTCAAATTTTGAGTTATGGCAGGGCTACAAGCAGGAGTGGGCTTCAAAAATTTCAGCAACTGGTTCTCTGCCCGGTTGCTGGGTGGGCATGGACATGGCGGGCATGGCCTAGTCGGCCTCCTGAACCAGGGTGGGGGGGTGTTTTGCCTCCCCCGGGCTCTGGAAGCCTTCCGGGAAACCCATCCCCCCCCGTCCCCAGCCTCCATGTGCCCTACACTTACCTTGCATCCAAAACGGGCTGTGTGGAGACTTCTGGAAGGGGCCAGCCAGGGGTGGGATTTGGAGGTTCTCTGAACTGGCCATAATGTTAGCTACAGGTTCTCCCAAACCCGGATAAACCCAGAGCAGCCTACCCCTGCCTACAAGAGAACCCAATTTTGCTGGGCCCATTGGAGGGACTGGTGCTGAAAAACAACCTTCAACAGGAGTTCAGCATTGTTATCCTGTTTCCTGGAGTTTGCATGGGTCTGTTAGTGGATGCAATTGTTTAAAAACTTTGGACTATATGCATGACAGCGTTAAGCAAAACAGCATACAGGTAGCCCTCAATTTATGACCATATTTGGAAGCAGAATGTCTTTTGCTAACAAGGTGGTTGTTCAGTGGGTTGCACCTGTTCTCATGAACTTTTTTTTAAACTATGGATGTTCTTCACTTTGCTTGTCACTTTGCTGTGGGAAGGTTGCAAATGCCTAGCATATGATTTCAAGATGCTGCAACTATTGTAAATATGTTGATTGCCAAACACCTGACTATTGATCATGTGACTGTGAGCAGACTGTGATGGTTGTAAGTGTGGGGACTGGTCATGTCACTTGAGGACTACTTGTATTTTCCCTTCTGTTAATTTCTGAAGTTTATCCTGTCTGCTTTTCTGGGAGGAATCAATAGGGCATGTAACAGCATGGAAATTATTGTTTTCTCATGGTTTGTAAACATCTCTGAGGTAAATATCCTTACATTTTTTTAATGCTGTAAGGAGAACAAGTGGGCTGCAGCCTTATAAAATGATACAGGTAGTCCTCTTTTAATGACCATAGTGGGTCATTAACCAAACAATTTCTAAGTTAAACTATCACTGCCCATATGATCTTACTTCAGCTTTCCCTTGCTTTACAGACTTGCAAAGATCATGCATGTAAAGATTGCTCACAAAGCTGTGTCTCCATTGTTGTTGTACCTGTAAACGGTCGCTAAATGAGGCGGCCACTAAACAATGAGAAGCCAGACTTATTAGTACTTTTAATTGCTTGGTATTCCAGGGCTTTTCTTGGGGCTTTCAATATACTTTGCATATTATAGATCATCCTGGCCCCATTATTATTTAGTTCATTTATTAATGACTTGCCAGAGTTAATGAAGGATTCCATGGTACACATGCCAATGATCCGAAATACTTACTGTGACAGCTTGTTTTATACTGATGATATGATTTTATTATCATATTCACAAGTAGGATATTACCAGGGACATGCAGTCAGGGGAGGCAGGGGAGGCAGAGCCTCACCACTGTCATCATGAAAAGAAAAAAAGTGTAAAAGGAAAAAGGCAAGAGCTGAGGTTAGGCTGAGCTAGTTGCTACCAGAGTCACCATGGATGACTCTGCTTAACTGTTTAAAAAAGTCTCTAAAAAAGCGCCCTCTGCAGGAGGAGGCAGGAGAACGACGTGCCTCATCTAGTCTGACTTTTTATGATCACTCGAGCAGAGTTAAACAAGGGTTAAAAGCCAAAAAATTCCTGACGTAGGTGAGGCATGTCGTTCTCCTGCCTTCTCCTGTAGAGGGCGCTTTTTAAAGGCCTTTTTAAACAGTTAAGCAGAGTCATCCATGGTGACTCTGGCAGCAACTAACCTCAGCTCTTGCCTTTTTCCTTTTACATTTTTTTTTCATGATAGCAGGCAAGAGCAGAGTTGAAATCCTCTCTGAAACAGCTGGAAAAGGCATGTGTGGAGCAGAGAGAGGGGGAGGAATTCAAACTTCATCCTCCTGGTGCCACTTTGTGTGAGGAAACTTATTTAGCAAAGGAGAAAAACAAATGCTGTCACTTTAAATCGGAACTGAGCATGCCTGGCTGTGGAATTCTGGGAGTTGAAGTCCACAAGTCTAAAAAAATTGCTGCCTCACCAGCCATAAACCTCACCGCACGTCACTGGATATTACAGATCCATGTGGGTTTTCTACATGCAGTCCAGAGGTGGTATTCAGCAGGTTCTGACCAGTTCTGGAGAACTGGTAGTGGACATTTTGAGTAGTTCAGAGAACCACCTCTGACTGGCCCTGCCCCCATCTATTCTCTGCCTCCCAAGTCCCAGCTGATCGGGAGGGAATGGGAATTTTATAGTATCCTTCCCCTGGAGTGGGGAGGGAATGGAGATTTTACAGTATCCTTCTCCTGCCATGCCCACCAAGCCATGCCATGCCCACCAAGCCACACACACAGAACTGGTAGTAAAAAAATTTGAATCCCACCACTGATGCAGTCCAGTGCATACACACATGTGTTTATTAAGCCTTATGCAGAAGTAGATTACTTGACTAATGAATATCCAGTGTGACAGAAGTCTGAACATATTTAATGCAAAGACAAAACAACACAACATGTGAGTTCCTACAATTCACAGATTTTGTTTTTGTTTTGCTTTGCTGTGCTTTTTAAAATGAGAAACATAGGTAGTAACTCAAACACAGAGAGATCTATTTATGGCTCAGAACAAACAATTTACAAAGTCTATTATATACAGATGTCTAAATATTTGGAAAATGTTTGTTTATGGATGTGAAATGAAACTACCTGTTTCTATTTGAAATATTTTCCCCTTAAAATTTGCATGTAAAACTAAAATCATTTGTTCTCTGGCATACAGCAGTAAATGAGGCTTATTTGCAGAATATGTGAAGTTCCTAAGCTTATGTTTGTATCCAGAAGAGCAATAAATTTGAATGTTCATTAGATGCCTTCCTTTTTTTCCAATGAAGGAAAAAAAATAGATTCATTGTATACAACAAATACCAAGCAACTTATTTTTGTCAAGATACAACTAGCAAATTGTAGACAACATATTTCTGTTACTGTACTTTTATAGGAAACACAATGTTTTTCCAAACAATTTAATCAACAGGATAAAACACAAAATGATCTGCAGAGTAAATACTTGTTAATAATGATCAACATCTTGTAATGACCACAGAATAAGTTTTATAGGCACATTCTGCCTTTTTTTTCTCTTCCTCAAACACAGAGCACATCACAGATTATTATCTGAAACTTTTGGGGTATAAACCTACAAAACTTTCCCCATACTTCAACAGAAAAGATGTAAAGTGAAGATTTATGGATATTTAGAAAAGTTTTCTTTCCTATTGAATGAAATGAAATCCATTGCTGCATAATAGTGCAGGCAGTCCTCAACTTACAACAGTTCATTTAGTGACTGTTATAATGGCACTGAAAATAGTGACTTATGACCATTTTTCACACTTACAACCATTGCAGCATCCCAATGGTCGTGTGATTTGCATTCAGATGCTTGACAATGGATTTATGTCAGTTATATTTATGACAGTAACAGTGTCCTGTAACTGTAACCATTTTGTGATCTTCTGACAAGCAACGGAGAACCCAGATTCATTTAACAACCATAGCACTTATTTAACAACTGCAGTGATTCACTTAACAAATGTGGGAAGGAAAATTGTAACATGGGACAAATTCACTTAACAATTTTTTCACTTAACAACATAAAGTTTGGGCTCAATTGTGGTCATAAATTGAGACCACCTGTATTTGCATTTGCAATGACAATATTTGTTCTTTCACACCTACCACTGCATGTCATCAAAACCTGACCTGAAAGTTTAGCAATCTTATAAATGAATACATGGAGGTTGAATAAAACATAAGGCAGTGATGGTGAACCTTTTTGTTGTTCGGTGCCAAAAATGTGGGGGAGGCATACTATCGCATATGTGCGTGCCAGCACCCATAATGCAAAGCGCTCCCCACATGTGCACAACTCCCCGCACTCCCCCGCCACGCACCCTGAACTGCTTGCCTCCAAGCTGAGCTTGGTATTTCCTCTGGAGGCTTTCCTGAAGACAGGGGAGGGTGAAAACGACCTCCCCCAGCCTGCCAGAGGCCCTCTGGAAACTGGAAACAAATCACTTCTAAACTTCTGGTTGGCCCGTTGGGCCTGTTTTTTGCCCTCCCAGAGGTTTTCCTAAAGCCTGGGGAAGGGTGAAAACGGCCTTTCCTAGCTCTCCATAAGGCTGAAAATCAGCTGGCCAGCATGCGCATACACTCTGGAGCTGATGGCTTGCGAGTCAGCAGATATGGCTCTGCGTACCACCTGTGGCATACATGCCATATGTTCACCATCACAGACATAAGGTATAATCCTTTCCTTTACTGAGGGAAGCTATCCACCTGCAGAAATTCACTATTAAATTTCTCCCATTCATTTCAGGGGAGTAGATTCCCCATTAAGTGTGTCTTCTCCATCTCTCACCCACATGAACAGAAGATCTGGTAGATGAAAAGGGATAGGTAACAAGGGATCCTGACAAAATGCTTCCCCGGATCATATCATATCTGTTTACTACTGGTAGATGCGAATATGGGATAGAAATCAAACATAACATATATATTTATTTATCTAATTTCTAAACTGTGGCAATCCAGTTGTCTCTTAGTGACGTACAACAAATTTAAAAAACCCATAAAACATCCATAGTAGGCATAAATATGGATAATACAAAACTACCCACCTATCTACTTCCCATCCTGCCAATCTTCTCTGTGATTAGTCCCACACAAATCCTGGCACTAGTTCCAAATTAAAAATGAATAAAAGAACATAAAATTTTTGGAGATTTGTATTTTTCAGTAGCTGATAACCCAGCATTGGCCGGGTATTTATTTATAGGGGGAAAATATCTGGAACAAATGTAATTTCTAATGTTGGATTTTCCCCTTGCCAGGGGGAGCCTCCTTGTGTACTGTTAAGCCGTTACAATGGCAACCTCTCTGCACTGTACAGTAGAAGCCATTTTACAGCAGTACAGTAGAATCCATTTTAAGGCACTACAGGCTGTATCTTATAGCAATAGCAATAGTTAGACTTATATACTGCTTCATAGGGCTTTCAGCCCTCTCTAAGCGGTTTACAGAGTCAGCATATTGCCCCCAACAACAATACGGGTCCTCATTTTACCCACCTCGGAAGGATGGAAGGCTGAGTCAACCTTGAGCCTGGTGGGATTTGAACAGCCGAACTGCTGAACTGCAGTCAGCTGAAGTAGCCTGCAGTGCTGCATTTAACCACTGCGCCACCTCGGCTCTTTAACGTTCTGTAATGTTCTACACACACTGAGGGGTGTTGGGGATGTCTTAGTCCCACAGTATTTTTTCCCCAGAGAGTAAGTCATCTGTGTACCAAGTTTGGTTGAAATTACTCGAGGAGTTACAGAGTTATGCTGGAACACACACACAGACACACAGACACACACAGACAGACACACACATATATATGCAACATATATATATGCAACACATATATATATATATATATATATATATATATATATATATATATATGTATATGTATATGTATATGTATATGTATATGTATATGTATATGTATATGTATATGTATATGTATATGTATATGTATATGTATATGTATATGTATATGTATATGTATATGTATATGTATATGTATATGTATATGTATATGTATATGTATATGTATATGTATATGTATATGTATATGTATATGTATATGTATATGTATATATGTATATATATGTATGCGCATATATATGCAACATATATATATGTGTGTGTGTATGTATGCGTACGTACGTACGTACGTACATACATACATACATACATACATACATACATACATACATATATATATATATATATATATATATATATATATATATATATATATATATATAAAATCTCTATTAATATAATGCACAGAATGAAGTCCTTTTCACATTTTATACCACAATCACAAAAAGTAGGGAAAACTGAAAGAAATGAATATAATTACCACATTTTTATAACCTATCAACTGACTAGATGAATAAAATAATTTCAATCATTATAAAATTTAGTGTTCGGATAAGAACAAATTTGTTTCAGGTTTGATTGTTTAGTTCTTTTAATAAAGAATCAAGAGAGCAACATTTCTTTCACGTCTCATTTAGCCTAATTTCTCTGGATTACAAAATAAAAAAGGACATACTTTTGGGAACAGACAGGCATAGTTAAACACGTTGCTAATTTTCTGTTATGCAAAAGATTACCGTAGACCTATCTTTCTTTTGACATTTCTATCAGAAATCCCAAAAAGTTTCTGCATATCCTAATGCATCCCCCCCCAACCCCCAGGTCGTGGCCTATTACCAGGCTGCAGCCTGTTTTAAAATTGGGCCATGGGAGAAATGAGCAAGCGCGCACAGGTGAAACTGCGCTCGCACAAGTGGAGGGCACCTGCATGTGAAGCTCCATTCACATGAATGAAGCTTTGTGCGTGAGCGCCCTCTGCTTATGTGAGTGAAGCTTTTCGCATAAGCACAAGTGCTCTCCACTCACACAAGTGGAGCTTCTCACACATGAAACTCCATTTGTGTGAGTGGGTGCATGCGCCTGTGTGCCGCTCACACAAGTGGAACTGCAAGCATGTATGCACCTACCATTTCACATGCCCCCCCCCCCTGCACCGGGCTGTGCTGCCAATCTGGACCACTGTCCTAATGCTGAAAAATAAGGGCTTGTATGCAATGCTTCAAAACAGCAAGTCTTTGAAAGCTTTTTTAGAAGGTTACTAACTGAACTTGGAAAAATAAATCCAAACATACTTGGACAAAACACTGTTTTCCATTGTACGCAACCAGAAATATTCATCCCAAATTGGTCAACATTAAACAGAGGGCAAAACAGAATAAAACTAAGGACATTTTCTAAAATAAAACTGTATTAAATTATTTAGATTTATTTTTGTTACATAGACAACATATACACACAACAATAGAGAAACAAAAATTTTGTTAAATTATTTAGGAATACAGTGGTATCCAGAGGAGCCAGGAATGTCAAAATATTCAGGTTGATATATGGCACATCACAAATCAAGCCCTGGCCCTTTTTTTCTTAAGTGTGTGTTGCTCATACAAAAGGAGTGAGGTTTTTAATAATGATGCCATACCTACCATCTTATAGATTTTGACACATGTCATGGATTCTCTAATCTTCAAGTAACAAAGTATTTCAACACAACTGCTACTAAAAAAAAGTATAACCAATACTTTTTCAATTCAAACTTCACTGAAAACAGTAGGCATCTATGGAGATTCTCAACCATCCAGATGATGGTTGTTCCAAAGATGCTTTTACAAAAGGCAGCTTGACTTCCTCAGCTTTTAATTTTTTCCCTTGAAAACATTTCATTTCTCATCCAAGTGGTGAACTGAAGGTGCTTCTCGGATGAAAAATGAAACACTTTCAAGGGGAAAAAAAAGCATGGAAGCGCAATTGTCTTTTGGGCTTTGGGAAAGCAGTAGGCATTTGCTGGTCTACTGTAATAACTGGAAAAAGTGAATAATTGTGCTTATTTGGAGATTTCTTTCTTGGAATAGAAATAGAAATATAGCAAGTTGGAAAATGATGGCATACTGATTTTAAGATGTATCTATGACAGGATAATGAAACAATAGAACATTAGTAGCATATTCATATTTAATAAGACATGGTTGCTTTTATTTCCCACCCTTTTGTTGTAGCAAAATGGTACATTAAAGCACATAATCTAATGTGTGTAATTTTCACAGAGTGACTATTAGGTAGGTGAAATGGCAGCATCCACATGCAAAAGATTAGAAGATTTGGGAGAATTCTTGGCAGTTGCCAAACTCTGAAAAGAAGTGATAAATTAGGGAATATTAAAAGAAACCAGTGGTGTTTCAACATCCTTGGTTTGAGCATGTTTGGATTGCTGATGGACTATTGAAGAAGATGGAAATCAGAAAAAGGAAGAAATTAAATAGATACCTTCAACAACAAAAAAGCCCATAAAGACTTACTAATGACATAAAATAGGGTAAACCAGCCAAATCATGATCGGGCCAGACCATGAGTTACCAACCTTTTGGCCCTCAGGGACCACCAAATTCATAAGTTTAAATCCCACAGATCACTAATATGATTTTTTTTAAAAAAGATAAATAGCTTTTAGTGCAATATAAAAAATGCAAATAATTTTTCTGCAGACCACCAACATTTTCTCGTGGACCACCAGTGGTCCATGGACCACCAGTTGGTGACCACTGGTTCAGGCAGTATAACCTCTGAATGACCACTGAATCAATAGGACTTATACAAAACTCACAAGAGAGGAAATGGAATGGAATGCTATAAAATACACAAATTATTTGTTCATTTATGACTTTGTGAAAATCTTTTGGCTCTCTCAGTTGTTTCGAAAAGAGAAAGGATAAGCTGAGGTTTATCTCTTCTGATGAATAAGTTTCAAAATTCTTCCAGCTTCCTGCTACCATGAAGCTTTATGTGGGAATCTGGCATTCAGCATCTAACAGCTGCTTAAGCAGCTCTTACAAAGAATAAATATCAGGAATGGAATTTCTGTTGTTGATGAAGATGTTGACAATGAACAGAAAGTTTCAAAAGAATTGTCGTTTACTTAGATTTCTACATGGTGCATAAGAGAGGATCAATGAACCCCCAAAAGTAATGTATCTGAATATGAACATTGATACCTATAAATAGATAAACATTTGTAAAAAATACCCTTCAGAGGTGTATGTCTATTTTGAGTCAGAGAAATTGGGGCTTGCAGGAGTTCTCTTTTGGGACAAAGAATTTCTCCAATTATTTATTAAAGTTTTTGTGGATTCAATTTCTTTTCCAATGGGATTACTCTCCTTCCCTCTATCCTTTATATCTACTACTAGTAGCAATGGCAGTGAATCTGGATATTTGATTCATCTTTCTGCATCTTGCATAGTGTTAAAGATGTCCAAAAAAATATGCTAAATGGAGAATTTTTCAGAGTAGCTTCTGTTTCAAGCAGGAGAAGAAAAGGATTGCATCCTGACTGCCATCCAACACATTAACCACATCACCACACCATAGAGGCTGAGAATCTCTGATTTCACTATTTTGTAAATGGCTTGATGGTATTGAGCCATACTCTTGCAGATCAGAAAGGAAGAGCTTTCTTCCTTTCGGCAGTAGGCACAACAAATTAAGGTAAATATAACCCAGTTGATGATTTTTCACATAGTAGAACTGGATTTTCCTGGTAAAGAATGTGCCTACTGTTGACTTGCAAAATATACTAAAAATCAAACTGTGACTGGCTCTGCTGTCCTCTCGTCAAGCCCATTAGTCAGTTCATTCACATTGCAGATCTTATTGAAATACTATTTAAAGGACTAGTGTATTTTGCCTAAAGAAGATATAATAAAGAGAGAACATGATAGCTTGCTTAAAATATTTGAAGATTGTCATATAGAAGAGCAAGTGTGTTCCCTGTTACTGCGGAGATTAATCCTGAACCAATAGAATCAAATGCCAAGGAAGAGGAGTTTCATTTAGAAGGACTTACAGAAATCGCAAACTTCTTAAAGTAGTAGTAGTGCTTGGCAAATGGATGAGCTGCCCTTTATTTTATGCACAAGTAGAAAGGTCATCTATCAGAAATAAGAATGTCTCCAGAAGATTCGTCTTTGGAAAAAGAGGGGAGATTCACTCAGGGTGGCAAATTTCTTCTGAAACCTGAGGTACTTCCTTTGGGATAACCTGGGCCTAGTTGCTTGGGACTAGGTGCTTAGGATGCTATGAATTCTGGCTTGGGTACCAGATTTCCAGTTGAGTCATCAGTCAACCATGGGTGACATAAGTGTTAGTCTAAGGTTGAATGGTCTACATCCATCCATTAACCCAATTTTTATGCATTTCAATCCTCTTTGCAGTGAGACAAAGACAGAAATAGGGGAAACTGGTTGTCAAAAATGAAACAAAGTAAAAAGGAGAGTATCTCTACATAAATAAATATAATGTGCTACAGTACATCATGGCTGTGTGCCAGTTGTTACAATTGAAATGTTATATCCCAAGGGAATGAATTTATACATCAATATATAATCTCTTGGAAGGAAGGTTGTCTAATGTTTTGAAGTGCTGGATCATCAATATGCTGATGATACTGATATTTTTTTTCATTTTAGTTAAGAGCGATTTCTTCTGATCTTTGATGTGAGATGTTACTTATTTGTGTTAGGTAAGCTTCTAATAACGTTTCTCTTTCCTATGGTTTAATTGTGCACAAAAGAGACAACATGTCTCTGTGTTCCTGTGCGTGCACCTGCAATTTAGGTAAATAAGCTGAGAGAAATGTCAGCTGTAGAATTGGTGATAGAGGTTTGAACTCTCCTTTGCCATTGTTAGCACATTTGATGCCAAAGCTAAAACTGACGGACTTTAGAGCTGACGGACTAATTAAGTTGGTCCATCTCTGAAGATTTCTGAAATCAATGGGAATCCCAAACACTTGTGAAGTGCTCTAATCAAAACTATAGTCTCAGTACAGAATTATGAGATGGAAATTTGCTGATTTCTACCAAATATCCTCTCAGTCTTTCTAAAGTTTACTCACGTTAGCAGATTTAAAACATTATGGGCAAATACTTCTATGAGATAAGGAGCCCTGGTGATGTAGTGATTAGAATGCAGTATTGAAGGCAAACAGTGCCCACAGCCTGGAGTTCAATCCTGGTGGTTGACTCAGCCTTCCATCCTTCCAAGGTCGGTAAAACTGGGCTCCA
>NW_028261381.1:82619340-82689340 GCF_051295495.1 Thamnophis sirtalis
ACTGAAGTTCCGAGCAATAGAGACACTGGCATGGGAGGGGAACAGGACCCTCCTTCCCCTGACTGGCATGACCCACAGGGCAACCTCCTGCCCATCTCCATCCGCAGATGCCCTCCGCTCCTCTGAGTCTGACCCTTGTCCACCGTTTGTCGGACCATGCTAGACTCTCACCCTCTCTTTCTTGCTGACACCAAGGACTGTCTGCTTCGCCCCACATAGCACCTTTTCTCCCTCCTCCCCTTGCTCCTTGATAACCATAAAAGAAATGATAAGGCTTTAAAAAAAGTATATAAAAAAATACAAGTTCTCCTTTTTTAATTTTAAGCCCATGGGTTCATCGTCTCTAAAAAAAAATACTTTAGGAAAGAAGGTAAACAAAGCAGTAGTGGTTGTTTTGAGTGGATATACCTATTAAGGCAGCCATTTTATGAATGTCAACCCCCAGAATTTATTTATTTATATCTCACCTGTATTTTCTTTGTAAATCACTCAAGATAGAGAACATACCTAATGCTCTTTCCTCCTCCTATTTTCCTCAAAACAACCACCTTATGACATGAGTTGGCTGGGAGAAAATGCCCATGCCAAACTGTTGATTTTCATGCCTACAGAGGGTTTAGAGCTCATCTCCTGATTTGTAACCTGAGGCCTTTACCACTAGAACAAAATGGCGGACATATGGCCATAATAGCACTTTTCTGTTCAATCTTCTGCATCATTTAGGAAGATGGTGAAGAGCACAGGAAGCCCCTTTTGATAGTTCATTTTCAGCACAGAACCATTTATAAATGACCTATGGCAGTTGCCAATCTACAAAACTGCCATAGCATCTAGTTCCTATTTATATATCTCAAATTCTTTAAAGTCAGTTTCCCCCCCCCCCCACTGTGAGGCATTTTTTTTATCCCCTTAGTATTGGCAAAGCTTACCTTCTGGCAGTGATTAAGGCCCTGGGAAAAGCCAATATGCCTCTCTCTACTGCATCTTGACATGCAATGTGCACCATTGCCTTCAGTGGAAAGTGCACTTTGCCATATACTTCATGCAGCCTGAGCCTCAAGGGCTGCCAACTTAAAAGAGTGAAATAATTCTACTTAAATAAGTTCAGGATAAGAAGACAACAAATGCACTCATGTACACATTTGGATGCCTGATTAATTTCCACACAGAGCTCCTGATCTAAGAAGCAGGAGGCATGCAGAACACAAGTGGAGCAGAAATTAGGATTCTGTAATAAGATAATTAGCTTTGAGGCAGAATATATTCCTTTCCATAGGATGGAACTGGCATTGTCTCCAATGGCTGGTTATCATATTTTTGGAGCGTGGTATTGCCTTTAGTTTGCTTTTCTCTGCTCCTTGATCAGACTTTCCAAAGCTATCCCCCTGTTTCTAAAAACTGTATTTATCCCAGAAGAACTGCTCTTTGCTCCTCTTTGCTACAAGAGTCACACAATATTCCAGACTAGAGAAGAAAGTTTTGTGATTCCGATATTATCCAGACATTATTTTAGCGTACTGTGAGAATCAGGCCATTGTGTAAGACAGAATGAAAACCTGGCATTTGTGTTTTCTTGACCTTGTTTTAGGATTCAGAGTGTTTCATGAACCCAACCCGTGAGTGTTATTGTGGTTGAGGCCATGAATAAATTGGAAGCATCAGGATGGAGACACTAATGCTGAAAACTCTGTATTTTCTCTACTCTCAAGCAAATGTCACATTGAGAAATTGCAGGGGAATTTGGATTTGAGAAAGAACTCTGCATGTGTTTTCTTCATATGACTTTGCAGGCTTCAAAAGAGGAATGGAGATAATTTAGTCCTTCATCCCAACCAACAGCCCCCTCCCCCGACACACACAACCTCCAACTGTTTTCCCTCCTGTCCTCAGAATCCTATGGAGAGTTTATAATGATATTGAAGGTATTTGTCTATGCTTTGCTTCAAAAGCAGAGAAAAGCTTTGTACCCCATCCAGCAATGTCCTTCTGGCCCGAACTCAGGCTTTGGATATAATTTAGAGTATTCTCTTATGTCAAAGTCATTTCTGAACGATAGAGAATCATAACAAAATTCATAACAGGGGAGCTGACACCAACCTCTCTCCATCCACAAATCAGATAGTCTGGTCATCATTATGCCAATGGTGTTTGTTTCCATCTTTAAGCAAATACAAGGCCTCAGTCTCAGGAGCCCAAGCGACTTCCCCCTGCCCTTGGCTATCTTGTGTTTAATTTAAGAAGCATGCCATGCATGAGGGTGGCCATTGTTTACTGCTGTCATTGTTATCAAGGCAAGTAAAGACATTAGAATCTTTCCTGTCATTGGGTTTTATTTTTCCCCTGTCCAGAGACAATGAGACAGTCCACATCCAGACCTTGTCTAAGGACATTTTGCAGGGGGAAAAATGTTGGCAATAAGACCTTAGCAACTAGCATTTGTGGACAAAATATAGAGACCATAATACAGATGGATAGCTGTGGGAAGGTTCATTCAATAAGAATGTAAGATAAACGGGAACAATATAGGGCTTGGATTTTCTCAATTTGTATGGTGATTAATTGTGGTTTTGAAAGTACCAATGTATCCAAATAACAGGCTTGTTTTTAAATTCCTAGATAAGCCTGTTTGTCCATTCATAAATAAATATGTGGAATCGACTCATGAGCAAAGTTTGAACTTATCTAATGGAAAGGTAAATAAAAACAAAGAAGGGGAAAAGCTGAGTAGAATTATTTTATTTACCCTTTTTAAATTTGTATCATTTATACAAATGTAACTGGATTAAGTTACTTTTGCATCAAGGCTACTAGGCCAAAAACAAACAAACAAACAGCCAGAAATTTAATAATGACTGTACCTTAGGTCTCAAAATCTATGATCTATAAAAATAATACATTTTAAAATATATAAATAATAGTTTGTTGGTTCTAGTTCAACTCTAAATAATTCAATAGACCTACTACATATAGATTCTATCCAATCTCTACTGCTGGACTATCTTTGGTGTTTGAATGGCAACAAAACAATACTACTCAATAGCAGTAGTGCTAGACTTATATACCGCTACACAGTGCTTTACAGCACGCTCTAAGCAGTTTTCAACATCAGCATATTGCCCACAACAATCTGGGTCCCCATTTTACTGACCTCTGGAGGGTGGAAGGCTGAGTCAATCTTCAGCTGGTCAGGATCAAATCCCTGGCAGTAGCCAGAGTTAGCCTGCAATACTGCATTCTAACCACTACTCCACCATGGCTCCTCAACTTAACTCAAGTTAAATCCCCTTTGAGTTGAACTTGATTCCTGGTGACTTCATGGGCACATCCATGCAGTTTGCCCAGTCTAGCCCATCTGTTCCTTGGGCATCTTCCATCTCAAGCCATCCTTAGTTTAGGTCTTCTTAGCTTCAGAATTTAGGCAAAGTTAACTAAGCAAGAGAGCATTAGCCATTTCAAATTTTCAGTAAGCGTGGCTAGCCGCACTATTGGAAAACTAGCTAGGTCACACAACAGCCCATTCAGTAGAAAAGACATCAAAGGCATTTAAAAGCACCTTTGTATTTAGGTTCTCTCTCTTTTTGCACTGGAGCTTTGAATAAAAGTAGGCCATTCTGGAGGTTGAAAGGGGCTAAGGTTAGAGGTGAGAGTCTTTTCACACATTTAGGAATTCAGGAAATCTATGGCGTTGCTGTCTGGTTGATGTTCCTATTACTTCCTCCTCTGCAAGTATAAGAAAGAGTGAAAAATGAGGGCACAACAAGGAAATGTACTACGCATGAAAATTAGGGTTAATCAAAGGCTGACAGAATTCAGGCACCCAATTTTTCTAAATCTGAAAAATGTTTCACTGTCTTGCTGTCATCACTTTGTGAGTGCCAAGGATTGGGTCCATCAGAATGTGGGTTACCCAATGTGGGTTATAATCTTTGTGCAGAATTTCTTTGCTTCAGGGATGGTAATTCAATTAATAAAATCACTGTGTACCTTAAAGTAGAAACATGGTATCTTTATTTTTTTGACAGATTATTGGAGTAATTTTGCCTAGTGAATGTTCCCTATCATCTTTTTCACTTAAGAGGAGCCAAATGAAATGTAGAATTATTACTGAAGCTTAGCAAAACTAAGATGCTTGTAAAATTGATGTGGTAAACCAAAAGACATGATCACAGGATCATAGAGTTGGAAGGGATATCTACAACATTGAGTATAATCATCTACTAAATGTAGGAATCCCAATGAAAGCATTCCAGACATTTGGCCTTTTTACCTTCAACTTGAAGATACCCAATGTTTATCAACTCTCTGGGTAATTAGTTCCATTGCTGAACTGCTACTACTGTTAGCCCTTTCTTCCCACTATCTTTTACTTCCATCATTAAATCCATCATTCCAAACCCTGAATGTTAGAAATACAACAAAATAGTAAGGCAAAGGTAAAGATTTCCCTTACACATATGTGCTAGTTGTTCCCAACTCTAGAGGGTGGTGCTAATCTCAGTTTCAAAGCTGAAGAGCCAGCACTGTCCAAAGATGTCTTCGTGGTCATGTGGCCGGCATTACTAAATGCTGAAGCCGCATGGAACCCTGTTATCTTCCCACCGAAGGTGGTCCTATTTTTCTACTTGCATTTTTACATGCTTTTAAAGATAAGTTAGCAGACAAGTAATGGGAGATCACCCCATTACGCGGCATTAGGGATTTGAACCACAAAACTGTGAACTTTTCGATTGACAAGCTCAGTATCTTAGCCACTAAGCCACCGCATCCCATTGATTATATATTTTGTGTATGTATGTATGTATGTATGTATGTATGTATGTATGTATGTATGTATGTATGTATGTATGCATGCGGGTGGGTGGGTGGATGGATGGATGGATGGAGATGGAGATGGAGATGGAGATGGAGATGGAGATGGAGATGGAGATGGAGATGGAGATGGAGATGGAGATGGAGATGGAGATGGAGATGGAGATAGATAGTATATATATATTGTATATACAAAACAGTAGCCGTAGTTAAAAATAGGTCCAGGGACTT
Source organism: Thamnophis sirtalis (assembly GCF_051295495.1). Classification (NCBI taxonomy): domain Eukaryota; kingdom Metazoa; phylum Chordata; class Lepidosauria; order Squamata; family Natricidae; genus Thamnophis; species Thamnophis sirtalis. Next base: position 82,624,381 of record NW_028261381.1, read on the forward strand.
CTAAAGTCAGTATGATGAAACACGTGTCCAGATATCATCTCAAGATCTTTGCAACACAAGTGCAAAGATGTCAACATTCATATCCTGATTTCACATTGTATGTATCATCACATTGCATTATTTCAAATTGTATTTGCCCACCTTCTTCCCCACTCACATTTCTTTGGTGTGACATCCTTTCAGATATTTGAAGAGAACTCTCATAGTCACCGTTTCTCAAGGCTAAACACACCCAAGTCCTTCAGACTCTCTTTAGAAGCCTTCCTTTCTACTCTCCTGAACCTGGTTGTCCTCATCTGAACCCTTTCCAAATGTTTTGAACCTTCTTAATTTGTGGTGGCCCAGAAATGAACACAGTAGTTGAGGTGAGGTCCAATCAAAGCAAAATAAAGTGAAATAATTACTTCCCATGATTTAGAAATTATATTTTTGCTGGCAGATATCAAAGCAGTTTTTTCCTCTCTTTTTTGGAGCCATATCGCATTGCAGTTGTGTTCATCTTGCAGTCAGTGACTTTTAATATTAGTTCATTCATGTCAACAGCCACAATACTTGAACAGTGCCCAGTCATGCCCAAGTGTTATGAAGGGAGGATCTAAGCAACAGGACATGAATTTAGCCACATGCAATACCAGAGGAATTTATTTCATGCAATTCAGACCCTATGTCAATTAATAAAACTAAGAAACTAGAATTGGCCTTTTTGTTTATGGAGTGGTTTTGGTTTGGTTTGGTTTTGCTGTTATGATTATTCATCCAAAGATTAAATAGAGATGAAGGACCTCCAATGCTGTCTTTCCAAAGTGGCATTGAAGTTAATTTGTATAACAATTTGAGATTACTACACAATGTTAACACTACAGGGGAAATAATAATTTTTAAAAATAATTTAAGCTGACTTGCATTTGAAAAGAAAGAAGTGCTTTGTGCAAAATCAGAGTACGTGTGGGAGTCAATGACAAACATTCCTCACTGGAAATTGAACATCTTGGTCCAGATGTTTTTTCCTGTCCTGCAAGGTTGTCATCTGACTTATGTTTCCGATATATCTTCTTGTCTGTAGGAAATTCACAAATGCAAAAATGGCCATCCTTGCAGCTGGACAATGTATGGGAGAAACTCCATTCGACTAGCAATAAGAATTAGGATGTGTCTTCTCTCAGAATATAGGCAAACGTGAACTGACAAGCTCTGTGTTTTGCCCTTAAGGTCCCTGTCCAGAATGGTTAGTATCTCGGTGCTAAGCTGTCCCTTCTCTCCTCCCTTCTGTATATACATGGCTGCTTTTTCAGCATTTCTTTAACGTGACATACCACTCACATGAGACATTGCTAGATATCTGCTTAGTGATCATAAGAGAGCTCTGTCTTCATTAAAATTCAGCCAGTTATTACGCAGTTATTATGCAGTTATTATGTAGGGATTTTCCTCAATTAAGCCACAGGCTGAGAGATCCACAGCGAAAGGAAGAAAAGAGACCATAATGGTATCCAAGTACGATGCGAATAAGTATTACGCATGATTTTCCCACTATGAAACAAAAGTTATCTACTGTTTAACTATATATTATATATTGTCATTGTATAATCAGTCTTCAAATAACTGTGATATATTGAATTTTGACATACAATATTATCATTTTTCAAATTTTTATGCATCATGTGTTCATTCTCATACCATTGTGTTTTAAATAAATGAAATTCCATTCCATTTACGTTGCTTGTCAGAATGTCGCAAAAGGTGATCACATGACCCTGGAACATTGCAACTGTCATGAATGAGAGTTAGTTGCCAAGCATCTGAATTTTGATCATACGACCATGGGGATGCTGCAACAGTTGTAAGCGTGAAAACTGGTCATAGGTCACTTTTTTCAGAACTGTTGTAACTTTGAATGGCCACTAAATGAACTTTTGCAAGTCAAGGGCTACCTATGTTTTAATTTTTGTTTGGGTTAGTTTTTACTTTTCAAAAAAAAAAATTAAAAACATTTTAGGATGGAAAAGAAAATAAGTCCTATGACCAAAAAAAGTACCAAAAAGCAAAGAGAATTTCTGAGTGTACAAAAATGTGTGTGTGTGTGTGTGTGTGTGTGTGTGTGTACATATGTGTATATGTGTATACATATATGTTTGTCCATGCTTATATGAGAAACGCATTTCAAGCGTTCATATTTAATATTTATGTCTACAATGTCTTATGAATAAACAAAATACTAATGATGCTTAATTGTAGTTTTCTTTACAACATTTTTCATTGTATGAATTATTCACCCAGAGTAATTTCTCATACTTTTAAATGCTACCAATTTATTAAAAATATATAATTTAGTTTTCCAGTATTTTATCATAATAAGCCTGGCAGTTAACTAGAAGTACTGAATCTATTTCTTATGTTACACTGATCTCTACGTGTTAGAAAAAAAGTGAATGCTAAACCGAGAACGTTTCATTATGAATGATTGTTTAGCTTCATTGTTAACTACGCCACAAGGAATTGTGGGACTTGTACTCTTGAAGACATTAGCTATCACTGCAGAATGCTAAACCCACATTAAATAAACCACCTGATGCTTTAGCATAACACAGACATCCAAAATATTCTGAAAACTCTTTTTTTGTTTTATCAAACTTATGTGACTAAAATTACCTTTAAAAAAACAGTTACAGTGACTGAGAAAATCTCCCGGTTAATGATGTTTTGTTCATTGTTAACTAGCAGTAATCTTGGGAAAGGCAGATGTATCAAAGGATTTATTTTTCCCTCTTTGGCCTTTAATGAGTCATTGCCATAATAGCAGGAGTTTCAGACAAAAGATCGCTAAAGAGTTCTATCATGGGTAGCTGATAGCTTCCTTTGTTAAGGTTGACCAAAGGAAAGGTCGTGCATCATTGACTATTGATTCTGCCTAGATGGAAATAATCAAAGGATAGAAAGATTTCCAAAAGAGGTCCCCACCCCCACCCCAAAGTAGGAAAGTTACCAGAATAATTAAAGTCATTTTTACCTTACCATCAATAGCACGGATGCCATAAAAGTCAGAAGGTCTCTGTGGAGCTCTGCGTAACTCACTTCCAGGGAGCTATGTGAGAAGTTGCAGCCTTAATAATCATATCTTTACACCATTAGAATTAGAATTGCATCATCTGGAGAGTAGGGAACCCGTTGGCCTGCATACTCAGCCATCCCTGTCTTTTAAAATTTTAATGTAATTTTATTGCTTTAATATAAAGAAGAAATATAGAAAGATAAAAGGGAAGGGAGCAACAAAATTACTATTTGGAGCATTGCGGGAGGAAGACTTAAAAAAAAGGAAGTTGACCAAGCATGGGTAGTGAAGTTCATGTTTGAGTCTGCAAAACACCTTGCAAAATATTGGCATGATATTTTGTTTATAAAGTAACTCAAAGTCCTTGTCTCCTGATCCATCCTTCATAACATCTGGTAATGAGATCTGGGATTCACTTTAGCCTGCGGATTTGATGAACCTTATAAAGTGTCCCAAAGGTGCTGAGGAACTGAAGAAGTTTCGCTGGATGAGAAGTGAAATATCTTCAAGGAAAAACAGAGTCTAGTTGCCTGTTCAAAAAGCACCTTTGGGACAACCCCATGATCTGGATGAAGGAGAATCTCCATAGACATTCATTGAGTGTGTTCTACACTTTATAGTTTAGAACCCTACCCATCTTGACTGCTTCCTTTGGCTAGAGAGGGTAAGGAAATGCCTCTTTGGATGAGGAATTGCACTGGATATCTTCAAAGAGTTGGTGGAACAGTCCTTCAGAAGATGCTATCCCTGGATCTGGCTATCTACCTCTTCTCCAATCTCTCGATATTTTAGGGAAGATTGTTTAGAACATGGTTCCTCAAACTTTTTAAACATGGGGCCAATTCACAGTCCCTCAGACTATTGAGGGGCCAGACCAACTGAGTGGTCATGGCTAGGTGGTCATGTGACTGGGTGGGCATGGCCAATTTAGCAATACAAACAATACACAGAAACTGGGGGTAAAAAGCAGGGATGTGGGTGAAGTGATGTGAAGGGATGTGGCTGCCTTGGGGTGTGTATGGCTTGGTGTGTGCGTGTGTGTGTGTGTGTGTGTGTGTGTTTGTGTGTGTGTGTGTGTGTGTGTCCCTCCCTCTCTCTAGAGGCAAAGGAGGCAAAAAATGGGCCTGTTTTTGGCTTCCCCGGCTTCCAATACCACTCTGCTGCCCCAAAATGAGCCCATTTTTGGCCTCCAGAAGGCAGGTGGGGGGCCCCAGTAGGTATAATACAATAGCAGAGTTGGAAGGGACCTTGGAGGTCTTCTAGTCCAACCCCCTGCTAGGCAGGAAACTCTATATCATTTCAGACAGATGGCTATCCAACATCCTCTTAAAGATTTGCAGTGTTGGGGCATTCACAATTTCTGGAGGCAAGCTGTTCCACTGATTAATTGTTCTAACTGTCAGGAAATTTCTCCTCAGTTCTAAGTTGCTTCTCTCCTTGATTTCCACCCATTGCTTCTTATTCTACCCTCAGGTGCCTTGGAGAATAGTTTGACTCCTTCTTCTTTGTCGCAACCCCTGAAATATTGGAACACTGCTATCATGTCTCCCCTAGTCCTTTTTTTCATTAAACTAGACATACCCAGTTCCTGGAACCATTCTTCATATGTTTTAGTCTCCAGTTCCCTAATCATCTTTGTTGCTCTTCTCTGCACTCTTTCTAGAGTCTCCACATCTTTTCTACATCATGGCAACCAGAACTGAATGCAGTATTCCAAGTGTGGCCTTACCAAGGCATTATAAAGTGGTATTAACACTTCACATGATCTTGATTCTATCTATCTGTTTATGCAGCCTAGAACTGTGTTGGCTTTTTTGGCAGCTGCTGCACACTGCTGGCTCATATTTAAATGGTTGTCCACTAGGACTCCAAGATCCCTTTCACAGTTACTACTACTGAGCAAGGTACCACCTATACTGTACCTGTGCATTTTGTTTCTGTTGCCTAAATGTAGAACCTTACTCTTTTCACCATTGAATTTCATTTTATTAGATAATGCCCAATGTTCAAGTTTGTCAAGATCCTTCTGTAGCTTTAGCCTATCTTCTGGAGTGTTGGCTATTCCTGCCAGCTTGGTGTCTTCTGCAAATTTGATGAGTTCCCCATTTATTCCCTCATCCAAATCCAAAGGTAGTGTGATGTGGGCAGGGCATCCTCGTTCTGCATGGGCTGGATTAATGGCTTTGGCAGGCTGTATCTGGCTTGTGGGCTTTAGTTTGAGGACTCCTGGCTTAGAAGGTGAGAAATTCCCTAAGGAAACAGATTATATGAACCCCTTTTGGAGTTAAAATAGGCCTGGACATAAAACAGAAATGGCATTTTTATTCTAGAAGATGTCTATCAGGACCCAAGTGCAGGGCGTGCGCCAGCCTAGTTTCTATTGACTCTCAGAGTCATTTCATATCATTGATCATAACATTCTTCTGGACTACCTGAAAGAATAGGAAAATGTGGAAATTGTTTCTCAATGATCCTTCTCTTTCTCAAATAAGTAGTGCAAGTTTGTGAGAGGAAAGGGAGTTAAGTTCTGTGAGTTTTCCCTCAGGGAAATTGGTTATCTCACCTTTATTGTTTAACATTTGCATGCAATTGTTCAGGTTAATCAAATCAAATCAAAACTTTATTATTGTCATAGACCGGCATAAATTGGGATTAATTATATCAGTTTGTGTCAAGTTCATCACTATCCCAGCTGTACATCTTTTTCCCAAGCTGGGCCAGAGATGGAGTGGAACTCTTAAACTCACTGATGATAACTTACACTAGAGATCCTAGCCTAATTCAGGACTAGTAGATTAGGCTAGTGCAGCATAAGTTACATGAGTCTTCCTTTGAAAACTATCCAGAAACTGCAGTTTGTGCAAAATGTAGAACCCAGTATCCTGGCAGATGACATCTAAACCCACTTAGTACCTGAATTGTAAGCATTATATTCTCATCCAATAGGCTTCTGGATAGAATTCAAAGAATCATTTTTTTAAATTGTTGAATGTCTATATGGCTTTGTTTCCATTTATCTCTAGGACTTAAAATGCTTAAGGCTTCCCACATATACAAGGTAAGAGGAACAGGAGCATGGAGGCATATTATTTATGTTAGTCCTCATTTTCTGAAATAGCTTCCCTGCCTAGCTGCATAGCTTACTCTGATGCTATTCCAAAAGGCAATACAAGCAGAATTCTTCAGTAGGTATTGAATTGGGGATGCAGCTTGATTTCTTCACGTTTATTTATTTTTATGTTATTATTGCTGTGTTTTAATTATTGTGTTATAATGTTATTTTTATGCTTTGGGGTTTTATCTAAGTAAACCACCAGAGTAATTTCTTGATGATGGTAGTAGACTAATGCAATAAACATACAAATATACTTATAAGAAATCATTCAGCATGCTTTTTAGGCACATAATTAAACATTGACCATAGAATGATATTGATCAGATATTCATCATTACAGTCATAGAGAGCCAGCTCATAAATATATGTTGGTGATTCAAGATTGTAAATCTGGGGGTTGACTGTTTTTCCCACATTGAAGAATAAATCTATTTTACTAACCCCCTCCCATGCTTGACAGTTACATAATTCATATAGTGATAAATTCCAAACTTTAGATATAAAATTCAAAAGTACATTCACATCTTTAAACTGCATTGATGTTATAACACCATATTAACTAATTTATGGATATTAAATCAAAGTGAAGCAATAATGGGACAAGCCCATAACTTCTTTATAAATGTCTCACTTTCCATTTAGCTCTTCCAACACAATGACTATGACAGCCAGTTCCTTAAAATATTCTCTAGAGTATCCAGTGAATAAGAATTTTAGTCTCATTTTAGGATCAAATGAAATATACTTTATATTGTTTGAGACTATTATCATATAATTTGTTAATATCTGAATCTTTATTCTACCATTCTTGCAAATAATTAACATCCACCTTAGTAATGCTCTTTAACTGTGTGTTAAAAATACAGTAAATATAGGATACAGGTGGTTCTTGACTTACAACTACAACTGAGCCCAACGTTTCCGTTGCGAAGTGAAACATTAGTTAAGTGAGCTTCTCTGGCCACAGATGCTAAGTGAATCAATGCATTTGTTAAGTTAGTCACAGGGTTGTTAGGTAGATCTGGCTTCCCCACTGACTTTGCTTCTCAGAAGATCGGAAAAGGGGATCACATGATTCCAGGACACTGCAACTGCCATAAATATGAGACAATTGCCAAGCATTTCAATTTTGATCATATGGCCATGGAGATGCTGCAATGGTTATAAGTGTGAAAAAGGGTCATAAGTCACATATTTTCAGTGTGCTGTTGTAACTTCGAACATCACTAAATGAACTGTTGTAACTCGAGGACTACCCATAATTGAAAACACACTGCAGTGCCAACAGTAATTTTAAAGTTTTAGGTGCTGCAAATGCATCTGGACAAAAAGGGTATTTTGCCTTTTTTAGACAAACCAAATTCCCTTTCCTTCAGACTTGCTTTCATCAACCATTTCCACAGCTTTCCAAAAGAAATGACTTTGGCAATTTGCATTCCCTTCCTCATGTGATTCAGAACTCTGATCAACTTCATGCTTTGCAACATATGCTTACCCCCACATGGCAGAGATAAGCAATGGAAGTAGGATTGATGGGTTTGACTCTGTTGTCTGCTTCCATTATTCCTATTATATGTTGTTGTTGTTAGTTGTGAAGTCATGTCCGACCCATCGCGACCCCATGGACAATGTTCCTCCAGGCCTTCTAGTCCTCTACCATCCTCTGGAGTCCACTGCTTCGATGACTCCATCTAGCCACCTCATTCTCTGTTGCCCCATTCTTCTTTGCCCTCAATCTTCCCCAGCATTAGGCTCTTCTCCTGTGAGTCCTTCCTTCTCATGGGTTGGCAAAAGTATTTGAGTTTCATCTTCAGGATCTGGCCTTCTAAAGATCAGTCACGGTTGATCTTCTCTAGGACTGACCGGCTTGATTGCCTTGCAGTCCAAGGGACTCGCAGGAGTCTTCTCCAGCACCATAGTTCCATCAACAGCACCTATATAATAATTCCTATTATATAGCAACATATAATAGGTATATAGGGTATTCTTTTAATTTATTAAAAGAATGATTAAAAGACATGAAGAAAATAAGGATCTTTGGAGCAGATACTGGCACCATTCTATCCATTATAGTCATTTGTCAAAACTGAGCTCGTAGTACATCTGAGAGAATTTCCTCCTTCTTAAATGTATAAAGAAAAAAAATAGGGGGGAAAGGTAACTCTGAATTTCAAGATGTTTCAAATTATCATTGGATTATAGGATTTGAATGAGCAAAGTAATTTCATTTACAATATATGATATACAAAGTACATGAAACTAAATGACAGAAGTTGAATTTTTACCAACTACTTTTTCTTCTTGTTCTTCTCTCTGTTAAAATATTTCCTATGAGAGATATGTCCCAGCTTCCATTTGGGTCAATTGGATTTAGGAAAAACTTGTATCACCATTTTCATTGTTGTAAATCAGGGGTTTCAAACTGGCAGCCTGCAGGTCAGATGCGTTAGTTGCAGGCCGCCACCCCCCCAGCTCCACAAATAGGGAAAATGTCGCAAAATGTCACGTGATGGAAATGTGACACAGTGGGTTTGACACCCATGTTGACTTTTCTATGTGATGATAAACTCACCTACTCTGAATACTTCAGATTCTTAAGAATTCAAGTAGATCCAATGTTTTTATTCTACAGTAGCTTTATCGGGGCAAAAGTGAATGGTTTTTTAAACAGTGCAATTCTCTGCGTATTTATTTAATCATACATCCCAATGGGATTCACCTGACTTATCCACAATTAAAAATATGCAGGGTTATGGTCTCAGAGATGCCCCTTTTTTGCTTTAAGCTGTTTTAAGGACATTTGATGAGGAGCAAATTAATTTAAATTAAATTAAATCTTAACCATTTAAGAATTATTTTTCCTGAAAATGAACGGAAGACATACATTGGGTTTCAACTTTTAAAATTCTAAATGATATATACCAGGCTGACATCTCATGAACTTAACCAAGTACATCTTTCTTCTAAACCAGGGGTGTCAAATTTGCGGTGTCACATCATCATATGACATATCACAACTTTCCCCCCTTTGCTAAACCAGGGATGGGTGTGGTCAGCACATAATGCATACAGCCCATGGCCCGCTGGTTTGACACCCCTATTCTAGACTATTCTTTAGAGGCCAAACTACACATTCTTCTTTCTATCTCCCGTTCTTTTTCTTGCTTTATATATGGCCCACCTGTATTTTTTCAGCAGGTGGTGATGGAAGGCAGTAGATGACAGGTTCAAGTAAAGAGCCATGGGGAGAGCTGATATCTGCCTTTACATTTATAGACTTAAATACAGAAGTGTTATGTTGCCACTTCAAATTCATTTCTTTCATTCTGAGAACCAGTGAGTCTTGTTGCAGAACAAAAATCTAGAATTCCTTACCGTAAATTCTACACATGGCAATATTCACAGTTTAAAATAAATTACTGAAGAACAAGAGAGAGAGAGAGAGAGACTGGGTCTATATTCCATTATTTCCAATGAGCTCCTGCATGCACACTATGCTTGCTCACCAGCCAAACTAATCAGCCAGAAGCTAGACTGATTACAAATCAGGTTTTGCCAAATACTGCTGGTACCTCCTACAGAGACCTGCTGGAGGGTGCTGACTTAATTACAATGCATCCTCCCCACTGCTACAGAACACTAATCCTGACTCACTAGAGTCCAAAAATCTTTGTTTGGTTGTGGAAATTATTTCTAGATAGTATTAATTAGCAAGAGAGAGAGAGAGAGAGAGAGAGAGAGAGAGAGAGAGAAATTGCTCCAGTTCTGAATTAGAGAAAATCAAATACAAAGATTGTATATAAACATTATTTCAGAAAATCATTAAGGGGAGTTGAAAACAAAATCAACCATGCTCCCATTTATTCCAAAGATATGGGTTCTCAGGATAGACATTTTAGACCATGTGACTATACTCTGCCTAAAAACAATGCTTTTCATCATGTGTTCCATGTGCTTACTTTATAAGAGGTTGACACTGGCTGATGTAGGCAGTATGGACATTATTACCATACAAATAAATAAGAAACAATGCAGTACAAATATTACCTAAAAAAAGAAAAGTAGCCTGGATGACAAAGTTTATTTGGGCAAGCTGCAGTTTGGCAGTTCAAATCTCACCGGCTCAAGGTTGACTCAGCCTTCCATCCTCCCGAGGTGGGTAAAATGAGGACCCAGACTGTGGGGGCAATATGCTGATTCTGTAAACCACTTAGAGAGGGCTGAAAGCCCCATGAAGTGGTATATAAGTCTAACTGTTATTGCTATTGCTAAGATTAGAGGCAAGTGAGAGAGAAAAGGAGTAAATGAGAATAAAGCACTTATTTTGCTGCAAATTATTTTTTTAAACATTCTTGTGCTATGTCTGAGAAAAGTACAAACTGGAATATCAACAAGGTTGGACAACTTTTTATTTCATTTGATTAGGCTGTTAAGTAAAACTCTGGAGGGGTATCCTACTTTGGACCCATTATATGGATATCTAAGTCTCTGGTGAATAATTTCATTCTTACTGGGGATCATCAGATACACTTAGCCAGATCTTATTTTCTGGAGTTCAAACCCTTTACTGGAAATTGAACTTAAAGGAAGAGGGATTATATAGACCAGGTATCAGGCCTGCAGCCAGTTCCCTTTAGGCTCTTTGGACTGCCACACTCGCTATTGTTTTACTATGCTTTTTCATTAGTGGGGAATTGGGACAGGGAATAGTAAGGAGTAGAATGTGTTGTTGTCAAAATAAAAAATTCCTTTCTAGAAGCCCAAGGTCATCTTTTGTTCTCTACACCTCTGAGCCTGAACGGAACTGGATGGGTGGAACTGCCAGTGTGGCAGTGGAAGATTGGACCATGTGATGGACTTGTGGGGTGGGGGCAAGATCATGAACTTTCAACTGGGTGGGGAAACCCAGGAAGTTTCCAGATTCGGGTTTTCCACAGATGTACCAACATGTCTCTATTAATAAATTGGAAATTTGAGGAAAGCTCTGCCTTGAACTCTGATTTAATTTTGGATGATATTTGGAACGCTGACACCAGGGATGTCAAACTCACGTTGTCACGGCGGTGCCACATGATGTATTGGGACTCCCCCTCCTTTGCTAAACTGGGTGGGGGCGTGGCCAGAACATGTTGTATCCAGCCCACAGGCTGGAAGTTTGACAACCCGAGTATACAACATTCTAACATACATCCATTCCTGCTCCAACATTGAGAATCAGTACCTGGATAGCTCCTAAAGTTAATATATTGAATGTAATCCTCTAAAGTGTATTGGTCTTCAATTTCCAGTAGAAGATCTAAATGGTGTAGAGTAAGATCTGACTACATACTATTGAGGATGAAAAATCTGATCCATCTAAATGTGGGAAATGCAAATTCATATCTTCCTGCTGCCAGTTTCCCAATCAGTTAGATGAGCCTTCATCTTTTTGTTACAGATCCTTGATCAAATGTTCCCTGGGCTTATTTTTTATATATATATTCAGGCTGGTGCCGAAACGTCATCAAGATACTCTCAATCTTATATTATATTATATATGTATGCATGTATGTAAGCAAATACTTTGCTTACATACATGCATATATTATATTATATATGTATGTATGCATGTATGTAATAAGCAAATACTTTGTTTACATACATGCATATATTATAATATATATCTATGGATACATGTATGTAATAAGCAAATACTTTGGGTAGAGTGCCCTGACTACATACTATTTTTGCACAGAATAAGAATTCAGCACAAATTTACATCTATCCCATTTAAATTCAGACTATGGAGAAATATCCCTTTTTCTTTAACAGAGTTTTCTTCCCTCATACCTTAGTGACATGCCTTCCAATTACCTCAGCTTGGCATCCATAATGCTCTCTTTTCATCCTTATAACAAGGAGTTGTCAGAGCTGAGTACTGAAAAGGCCATATGGCTAGAAACCCACTGTTAGTTTACTACCCACCACTCAGCATTTTTGTTTTCACCTTAGGGAACAGCAATCACAAAAACTGTCTTCTCAGGCTTACATGAAGATGCCAAAATATGGTAGCTGTGTTTTCCACATGTCATTCCCTTGTGTCTCACACACACAAACATACAAAAGAATGTTACTCTTCGTTCAGCCAGCTACCCAGGGACTGGATGTTGGTGTCAATTGCCTCCCTCTCCATTTTTGTTGCTCTTGGAGGGGGGAAGGCAAGAGGTTGTATTTTTAAATTAGTCTTGACTCTGTGCAACCACCTGATCAAGCCCACACAGTTTTCTTGGCAACGTTTTTAGATGCCATTTTACAATGCCATGAGAACTAGAATTTATGGTCTCCTGGTTTCTAGCCTAATGCCCTCATCCACTACAGCGAACTGTCCTGCTTTTTTCTACAATGATTCACATCTGTGGAGGTTTTTTTAACCCTCACTTGTCAGCTTCATTTTATGTCAATATGTGTCATCCTGTCACTCAGTTCAGCTTTCAACTGTCAAACTACATGAGCTGATTTTCATAAAGAATGATAGCCTATGAAGTTTCCATTAACCAAGTTGTTAGCAACAGCATATCTGCCATGTTTTTGCTCAAAATAAGTCACCCTAACTCCCTAAGCCAATATCTAAACTGATTGTAAATTAATAAAAAAAATATAAATTCCATTACCACATCCTATCTCCTTTTCCTCCTTTTTAAATAAAATTGAAACTCTAAAGTTTTGAAGCTGGGTCATTTCAAGACTGATTATGACAAAAAATCATAGTAAGTAATATTTGACAATAACTCAGAACTAAAAATGTTCAGGATTCCATTCAAAGCCAATTCAATCATTGTAAACAGATTCAATAAGAACAGCATGAAATTATTAGCTGTGATTATGATTGGTTAATTTCCATGAGAGATCATGTTTAACATCCTTGAGACAGGACTTGGATTATGACTTATTAAAATAGACATTAATAGGCTCTGAAAAAAATGTAGACAATCTTCAAATGTTATAATGACTAGGGCTATGAGTTTATCTCTATGAGAATTTCAACTAGGATTAACGGTCCCAAAATACTTATTCTATAAGCTATATTTTAAATGTCCTTTTTGAATTCTGACTACAAAGAAAAGAAAATGGAAATATTTCAGCACTATAAGTTGCTGGTAACTAAAGAGATCACTAAATCTCAACAAATGCTCATGGCATTAAGAACTAAGCTGAAATTTTGAACATGAGGCATCAGCTAAAAATGAAAGAAAGAATTTTGGAGATATGTACTTTACTATCATCTCACATAAATCCAGCAGTAGTTATTCTAGATCTCACTCAGAATCAAAGCTGAAATTGATATTTAGTTTCATAATTTTTTTCCCGTATTTAGCACTCAGATCTGAACATGATATTTTACTTCAAAACTTTATGTATTTAAATTTGGTTCCCCCACCCCACCCCCAGTAGATCCTGGGAAGCTTACAAAGCCTAGAAACATTTTTAAAAGTTTTATTTTAAAAAATGCAATAAAGCAGACCTTCTTAGCTAAAACTACATAATAATAATAACAAAAACCACACCAGGGACTCCATAAACCCATTAATCCCATGCCTGAGATCAAAGCCAGATCCTACAGGCTTTTCAGAACCTCAGAAGTGGTCACCCCTTTTCTATCTCCATTAGAGGTAGGGGCTAGAGGGATCTGACATCTAGCCCTTATTGGTCTGTGGATTGTTTACTTGTACCCGCAGTCTTGCATATGGGGCCACTTTGTCAACATTGCCATATGTTTTGGTACAGTTCAATATCCCTACGTGGCCAAGTATTCTTTGGCAGAAGTTAAACATTAACATTCAGTAAGATCAAAATATTGTAAGTAGATGTGGGCATAATATTAGGTATTACCTACATTTTCAAAGTACTTCTACACAGTAGATCTGCAATAGAGAACTATTATCTGCTTGCCCTATTATTGTTAAGCTATTTAATCAATAACTTCTGGTTCCATTATTGCTAAAAATAAAAAAGCAGGCACTTTATAAATTGGGTAAAGTGACCCATTCCAAGATCTGTTCTGGCTTTTGTGACACCAGTAGAAAGCTGCATACATCCCACCCCTGAAAACAGCTAGGAAATCAGATATAATTAATAAATATAATTTATGGTAAATATAATTTATAATCATACCTCCTCAACCCTTATTCTTAACACTGGTACCCACAGGTGTTGAGTCCCTTACTCTATACTCTTTATGTACAGGGCTGCATTCCCACTCACACCAGTAATACTATTATTAAATTTTCAGGTGATACACCAGTGGTAGCACTCATCTCGGGGGGGGGGGGCGGGGGGATGAGTCTGTCTATTGAGATGAGGTGGTCCTGTTGCTTTCGTGTTGTGGAGACAATAACTTGGTCCTTAACGCCAATAAGACCAAGGAGCTTATAGTGGACTACAGAAGGAATAGATCAGACATCCAGCCGTTGCTTATCAATGGAGACTGAGTGGAGCAAGTGGGCAGTTTCTGGGTGTTATCATAAAAGAGGACCTGACCTGGGGCGCTCACATTGCAGCACTGTTCAAAAGGGCCCATCAGAGATTATACTACGTGAGACTTCTCAGGAAACAACAACTGAATGAAAAATTGTGGGTGACCTTCTACCACTGCACTATAGAGAGTATCTTAACCTACTGCACCTGTATATGGTTTGCCAATTGCACAGTGGCAAATAGGAGAGCACTCCAGAGGGTTAACATCATTGCCCAGAGGATCATTGGTTGCCCTCTTTCCTCCTTGGAAGAGCTTTATAGCTCCCGCTGCCTTAAGAATGTTCAAAACATTCTTAAAGATCCATCTAATTTTTGGACACCCCTTTTTTGAACTATTACCCTCTGGCAGATGGTACAGGATAATGAAAACAAAAACAAATAGGCTGAAAAATAGCTTCTCTCACATAGCAGTAACTATATTGCATTCTACTGTATAGTGTAATGTTAATGCAGTATCAGTTGTTTTCAATTTAATTGTATAGAATGTGAAGGATGTCTGTTTTTGTTTTATTTTTACAGTTTTCTTATGTATGATGTACACTGAAGATGGCATTTAATTTCATTGTACAAGATGCAATGACAATAAAGTAAACTAAACTAAATAGCCGAAATGATTATTTTTAATGAGATAAAAAGGTACAGTTATTAAATTATTAGACAATACAGTAATCATTTTGAATATATTCCTATTTATTGTAGACTGTAGAACATTGCTATAAGAAAAATGAAATGAAATAAAAACTTCCAAGAGAGTATGGTGAATTGAAGACAGTTCTGCAAAAGTGGAGCCAATGACCCCAGCAAAAACCAAGTAACGAATGAATAGATATTGGTTACTTGGTTTTGAAACCTCTCTGGATAAGGACAGGACAGACGATCACTCACATATGCTCTGGACAGCTGTTGCTTGTGAGGAAATCACAGGACAGTGATCTTCCTTTGAAAGGATAATTTTCAAAAATCTACCGTTTATTTTCAACTCTGAGGAAAGGGGAAATTAATTATAGGTTGGTAGCAGCTACTGCCTCAAGTAAACAAAGAAGAACAAGATGGTAGGAAGTGAGAAGAAAAACCAAAGCAAGATGCTCAAGAACAGGCAATGACATTCAATTTTCCAACTTTCTTGTTTCAAATAACATGGGTAGTGTTATGTTCTGCGCAGCCGCCAAAACAAGGAGTTTAAGCGGGAAGCGATTCGACATCTGATTGGCTGATCGTTTGACAGCTCCTGCATAAATAGGGAGCTGTCCAACGAGCAGCGGCGGCATTCCTGTTCTAAGCCGGTTCTGAACTGTTAGATTGTTCTTTTGAGGGAATAAACTTGTTAGCCTTTATTCCTGTCTCAGCCTCAGTCATTCCTGGCTACCCACAGGTCCTTGGTACACACCACTGGCGACGAGGGTGGGATTGCCAAACTGAGGTGCGAGAAGCTGAAGTCACTTACTGCTGAAGTCGCTCGCTGAGTCACTAGAACCGCGCTTAAGTTTCCCGCGACGAGACGTCGTGGCTCTGACAGGAATGGCCACGTTGAATTTCGCGCCATTCAACTATGGCTCTGAGACATGGGAGTCCTACACGGCTCGGTTCGAGTGTTTTTTGGTCGCACACGACCTCACCGAGCTGACGGACGAGCGGAAATGCGCATTTTTTCTGTCCGTCTGTGGCAAAGATGTTTTTCATACTGCCAGGGCTCTTACAGCTCCGGAACCTATTAAGGCCGTCCCCTGGCCCGTGCTGCTGGCGAAACTGACAAGCCATTATGCCCCATCGCCGTCCAAGATAGCCCGCAGGCACGCCTTTCATCAGCGGAGCCAAGCTGAGGGGGAGTCCGTCAGCGCTTACGTTGCTGCCTTACGCTCAGCCGCCCTGCACTGTGAGTTCCGAGACCTCGACGAAGCTCTCCTCGACCGCCTAGTGTGTGGCATCCGAGACCTCAAGCTTCAAAAGCGGTTACTGACAAAAACAGATCTTTCGTTTCAAACCGCCCTTGATGAAGTTCGGGCGTCCGAGATGGCTGAGGCTTCCCTAGCTACCATCGCGAAGGCCCGGTCTGCCCCTTCCACGCAGGCTGCCAACGCTTTTAACACTGTGGCCGGTTCACCTGACTCAGAAAGTGAAGATTCCGATGCGGACACCCAGGATGAGGACATTAACCGCCTTGAGGAGGCGAACAGAAAGAGCTGGCATCGGCGAAAGGGCAACGCTAAATCTGCATGTAGTGGTTGCGGAGGCAATCACGAAAGAGCTGAGTGCAGATTCAGACAAGCCCTCTGCCAGCGGTGTGGACGAAAGGGCCACATCGCTCGGGTGTGCCGAGCAGCGCAGCCCATGTCCTCTCCAGAGTCCCAAGCGGAGCGGTCTCGGCCATCTCGAACCAAGAAAGCTAGAACGGACTGCCATGCAATCCTACGCAATTCTAATCACGACCTCTCTTGCCACCTGCTGCAAAAGAAGATCCAACTATCTGTGACGATAGAAGGGAAGCCCTGTGATATGGAGCTCAACACCGGTTCCGCAACGTCCATAGTGTCTTGGAGCACCATCAAACATCTCTTGCCTCAGCTGTCCAAACGCCAATTACAAGACTGTCATTTAACATTAAGGGACTATCAGGGCAACCTGATTCCAGTAATTGGCACCCGGAAAGTCAGAGTGCAGTTCAAGGGGTTTGACGGCCGGCTACCCCTCATCATAGTCGAGGGACGACTGCCCAGCCTTCTAGGTCTCGACTGGTTCCAGTCCCTAGGTATGCAAGTCAGCGGAATCCACCACCTCGGCGCAACTGCACTCGACTGCTTAGTCAACGAGTTTCCAGCTGTCTTCGATGGCACTTTAGGCAAATACACAGGAACGCCTGTGTCCTTCAACCTCGACCCATCAGTGCAGCCGGTGCGAATGAAGCCACGCCGAGTTCCAATTGCACTCAAGCCGAAGGTGGACGCCGAGCTGGACAAACTCGTAGCTCAGGGCGTCCTCGAGCCAGTGGATCATGCACGATGGGAAACACCCATCGTGCTGCCAATTAAGCCGGACGGCAGTGTGAGGATCTGCGCAGACTACCGCTGCTCGATCAACCGTGCCCTGCCTTCAAATGCGTACCCAGTGCCAGTGGTCCAGCACCTCCTACACACTCTGGGCGAGGGGTCAATTTTTGCGAAACTCGACCTTGCACAGGCGTACCAACAATTGGTCGTGGACGACGAAGCAGCTGAGGCACAGACAATCATCACGCACCGGGGTGCATTCCGTTGCCGCAGATTGCAGTTTGGGGTGAGCATCGCCCCTGGACTTTTTCAAAGCTTGATGGAGCGCTTGCTCCAAGGACTCCAAGGCGTCGTCCCCTATTTTGACGACGTCCTTGTGTCAGCCACCTCCATGGATGAACTCATGGCCCGTTTGCGCATGGTTCTCCAAAAATTCCAAAACATGGGCCTGAAGGTTAAGAGAGACAAATGCCAGGTTGCGGTGTCCCAGATAGAGTTCCTGGGGTTCCTCATTGATGGCAATGGCATCCATCCCACTGCGGCCAAGACCAAAGCCATCCTTGAGGCCCCTGCTCCTACCAATAGAGCTGAATTACAGGCCTTTTTAGGCCTACTCAATTTCTATGCGGTCTTCCTGCCGCATAAAGCCTCTGTTGCGGAGCCACTCCACCGTCTCCTTGACTCGGGGGCTGCCTGGGTCTGGGGCCGGTGGGAGGCTTCCGCCTTCAGGGCTGTGAAACATCTCCTGATCTCCAACGACGTCCTTGTTCAATACAGCGAGCACTTGCCTTTAGTGCTCGCCTGCGACGCTTCACCCTACGGGGTGGGCGCCGTCCTGTCACACCAGTTGCCTAGTGGAGCAGAGGTGCCGGTTGCCTACTTTTCCCGCACTCTCTCTGGTTCTGAGCGCAACTACGCACAAATTGATAAAGAGGCCCTCGCTATTGTGGCCGGGGTGCGGCGCTTCCATCATTATTTGTACGGCCGCCCCTTCCAAATTGTCACTGACCACAAGCCTTTACTGGGGTTGCTTGCCGGCGACCACCCGGCCCCGCAGGTGCTGTCTCCCCGAATGACACGATGGTCTGTGTTCCTCGCCTCCTACGACTACCTGCTACTGCACCGACCAGGGAAACAGATCGCTCACGCCGATGCCCTCAGCCGTTGCCCTTTGCCAGACGCTCCTGAAGACCCTACTGCTGCCGCCCCCGTTTTCCTCATTGACGACCTCAACCTTCCAATTTCTGCCGCCGACATCGCCCGGTCGTCCGCAAGGGATCAGGTAATATCCCGGGCACTAGATTGGGTTAGGCGAGGGTGGCCCAAGGACCCCGTAGATCCTGTTTTCCTTCCTTTCAAATCACGGCTGGCGGAACTCTCCGTTCAGCGCGGCTGTTTGCTGTGGGGCCACCGCGTCGTGGTGCCGGCCTCACTGAGGACTACCGTCCTGCAACAGCTTCACCTTGCACACCCCGGCATTGTCCGAATGAAAGCCCTGGGCAGAAGTTATGTCTGGTGGCCCAAGCTGGACCAGGACATAGCTGCCCATGTTGCCGGGTGCCCAAAATGCCAGGGCGCCCAAGCATTACCGCCCAGAGCCGAGCCCCGAACGTGGGAGCCACCATCCTCTCCCTGGTCGCGAATACACATTGATTTCGCAGGCCCTATTCAGGGCCGCATGCTCTTGATTATCGTGGATGCCTTCTCGAAGTGGGTCGAGGCGATCCACATGTCCTCCACTACGGCGGACGCGCTTATTGCCACCCTCCGCCACGTCTTTGCAACCCATGGGCTACCCGACGTGTTGGTGTCCGATAACGGACCACAACTGACAGCTGCCAAATTTGAGGCCTTCTTAGCTTCCCAGGGCATCCGGCATGCCCTGACGTCTCCCTTTCACCCCTCTAGTAATGGCTTGGCGGAGCGCGCTGTGCGGTCCGTCAAGGAGGCCCTTTCCAAAATGGATCACCTGCCCTGGCTAGAACGCATTGATGCCTTCTTGTTGGCTCACCGCTCCACGCCATCCCCAGAATCCAACACCAGCCCAGCCGAGCTCCTTATGGGACAGCGGCTACGAACGACCCTTGACCGGTTGCACCCTGCATACTCTACCCCAAAGCCTTTGGATTCTCAGGGAGGGACGAGATCTTTCGCCCAGGGGGAAGCAGTGTATGCCCGTAATTATGGGGGGCATCCCTTGTGGCTACCGGGCATAGTAACTGATCAGACCGGGCCCTGCTCCTACAGGGTCAGGCTCCTCGACGGCAGAACGTGGAAACGTCACTGCGACCAGTTGCGGAGCAGGCACCCAGGGCAACCTTGCCAGCAGTCACCAACCAGCCCAGCGAGCCCAACAGCAGCGGCGACCAGCGACGGGGAACCCAGCGACGAGGAGGCCGACGTCGAGCAGGCAGCCAGCGCGCCAAACCGAAGCGGCGACTTACCTGGTGGGCCAGCACCCTCCTGCGGTCTTCCTCGGCGACCCGGGCAATCACCATCCTCCGGCGCAGAGTCCTCGGCCGAGGACGAGCAACCAGGGCCTCCAAGCAGGGCAGAAGGGCTCCGGGCATCCAGCCGAATCAGGCGGCGGCCAGCGTACTTGCAAGACTACGCTTGCGCGAACTTAGAAGGGAGGGGTGTTATGTTCTGCGCAGCCGCCAAAACAAGGAGTTTAAGCGGGAAGCGATTCGACATCTGATTGGCTGATCGTTTGACAGCTCCTGCATAAATAGGGAGCTGTCCAACGAGCAGCGGCGGCATTCCTGTTCTAAGCCGGTTCTGAACTGTTAGATTGTTCTTTTGAGGGAATAAACTTGTTAGCCTTTATTCCTGTCTCAGCCTCAGTCATTCCTGGCTACCCACAGGTCCTTGGTAAACACCAGGTAGAGATTTAAAACTCCTTCTAGCTTTGAACTGCCTAATGAATATGTTTGGTATGTGTTGTTTGTGGGCGTTTTTTAGTGCCTGGTCAGGCATAGATCAGTAGTCCTCTGTAATGAGGTGGGACAACATTTGTAGTCTTACATCTGAATGGCTGTTCATTCCAAAAGGAAGAATTAAGATAGGGACTGCTCATCAGCTGGAGAGGTTGCTAAGTCTCACTTCTTCCTTGGGTTCAGGGCAGGTTGCTGCCAGCATTACTGCTGGTTCAGTGAGGTGTGTAGACAGTTGCCCAAAAATAGATCTGTGCATGCGCAGAACCTTTAAAAAAAGTGGGGGAAACATCCCCCCCCCCACAACTGGAGAACCAGTTCGGAGGTGTGGCAGGTCTGGGTCGCTGCTGGTTCTGGTGACCCAGGCCAGAAAACCACTACCAGTTCAGCTGAACCAGTCCAAACCGATAGGATCCACCTCTGGTTCAGAGCAGGAGTATAAGAGGGTCACCACCTCAACACAGTAGTACACACATTGATATTTTCAAAGTCTAATTAATTCAAACATTCCAGGTATTTTGTAAAAGGTTTCCCTGATTGACAGTAAAATGGTATTGGCACAATTGCCCAAACATGTAGCCTTTGCATAATAATTACCCTGTTATTCTCTGAGATACACTATTTATTTTCAGAATGACCTGATTGCTACAAGCAGAAGCAAAACACTCAATTTCACAGCTATATTGAAATGAAAATAATTATCAAATGCACACAGAAATTAAAATCTGTTATGGGCAATTGGGTTAGGAAATGAACACACAGCCTTACATGAGAAAAGTTCAGAAAACCTGCATGGTATAGAACTTGCAAGTATATTTTTGCAACTGGGTATTTTTAAGGCATCACTTTCTCTCTTGCCTATTTTATAGTTTGAATGGCATCCTAGTTATTGGAGCAGATTTAAGTTTAATTAAAACTATGCCAAATTATGTTGCCTAGTCTTTTTTTCCACCAAAAAGGAAGTTAAGAAAGGCAGCTGTAAGGCCTGATTTAATAACTCCTTTTCCTATTTATGGAATTCTTTGCATATTGATATTCTAACCATATCAAGAGTTGCATTTTATTTTTAATACACAGATCAACTTTGCTAGAGAAGTCCCAGGATGCATAAAAAGACTATGCATCTCAATTTTTTTAAATAAGTCTGTCTTATCTAGCAAGTTGTTGTCCTCAAATAACAATCGCCAGCACTGTGACATTTTTGACTTTCAGCCAGAAGAATTTAATAGCCAGAAGAATGATAATCGCATTCAAACTTTTTGAAGATGAGTTTTCTATGTCACAGAATTCACGAGGAAGCGAAGTCATTTAAGTAAAGCAGGGTAGTGCAAAAGTCCTCATCCTAATGTGCACCAATACATTTTGATTCTAAAAAGAGATAGAAATTAATAATAAAAAATACAGTGGTTTGCAGACTTCTTTACAGCACTTATAATTATAAACTTGCCTCTTACAATTAGTTTATAAAAGGGGTGTCAAACTCAATTTCATTGAGGGCCTCATCAGGGTTGTTTGACCTCAGGGGGGGAGCTGGGGTGTGGGTGTGGTCAGGGTGGGTGTGGCCAGCTCGACATTACTTGTGTCGGAGGTTCCTGTGGTGGCCCAAAAGCTCTGTCAGAGAAAACGGGCTCCTGAGCTCTCGAGCTCCATGCCAGAGAAAATGGGCTACAAAGCTCCTGCAATCTTCTGCCAGCAAAAACAGAGCTCTGTTTTCATTGGCAAAGGCACCATGGACCAGTCCTTTGCTGTTTCCAGGGTGGCTCTGTGGACCAGATAAGCACTCTGTGGGCCGGATCTGGCCTCGGGCCTTGAGTTTTACACCCCTGGTTTACAACATGACTCTCTTCTTTCTAATCTAGCCTTTTTAGTGATCAAAACTATAAATTATAAATTCATTTTTTTTTCTGTTTTACACAAAATGTCCATAAGAGGTTTTTAGTCAGCAATTAATGTAGATATCATTTTTTTCTTGGATCAAAGAATTCAATTTGGCCATCTCATCAGCTTCCATCATCTTCATCAACCATTCCTCTATTGTGAGTATGCTGAATCTTTCCATCTTTGTAATCATGCTGCACTTATCAAATACACAAACAAAGTTCCATGCCTTTTTTCCAACTTCTTGTCCATCACTTTCCAAAGACAGGCCACTTGTATCAATTGTACATTAATATTTAAAATCTTCTGAATCAGTGTCTTTATTTCAATAAAAAATTTTCTAGTTCTTTTACACATCTACCAAACATGATAAAATGTCCCTTCTTGTTCATATTTCCAACATAAATTTGAAGTGTCTTTATACATTCTAGACAATTTCTCTGGTGATATATACCAGCAGTACATCATTCTATAAAAATTCTCTCTAAGATTATAACACAGTATATGTTAAGTACTGGAGTCTTCCACACTGTTGACTTACATTGCTGGTTCCTGATTGGCTGAGATGTGAGCAGCTAGCTGGCGGGAGGATCCCGCTATCCTATTGGTTAAGCATCTGACAGCTCTAGTATAAAAGGGCTGTCAGCTGTCCTTTGCTTTGCTGTTTGCCGGTTCGAGGTTTGCCTTACATTGAGCTGTATGTCACTGTAAATAAAGGTTGTGTTAGCTTCAACCTGCCTTGCCTCAGTCCCTGTCTGCCTCATTCTCCCTACAGAACACTGGCGATGAAAGTGGGATTAGGTCTGAGGTAAAGGAAAGAAGCAAAGTCACTGTTAGAGCTGCCTCAAGTCACAGGCGACGAGACATCACTTCAAGTCTGATTCCTCACGTTCCATCGTTTTAAGGATGGCTAACCTACCAGCATTCACAGCATTCAGCCCGGTCACTGAAACATGGAACACATACCTCGAGCGGTTTGAGTGCTTCCTGGAGGCAAATGACTTCACTGTCTAGTGGCTGAAAAAGAGGCTATTTTCTCAGTGCCTGCGGCCATGAGATTTTTGGAATAGCCAGGGCTTTAGCAGCCCCTCAGTCCATTCACTCAATGCCTTGGGACATGCTTTTGGAGAAACTTAAAAATCACTACTCTCCAACTCCCTCACGCATATCCAGATGCTATGCATTTAGGCAGAGAACCCAGAGAGAAGGAGAATCCATGACCAACTACATGGCTTCCCTCAGGACATCGGCCCTACATTGTGACTTTCCTGTGCTGGATGATGCCCTGTTAGAACAGCTGGTCTGTGGTATTAAAGACTTCAGCGACGTTTCCTGGCGCGAAAAGAGTTGAGCCTTCAGGCAGCCGTAGATGAAGCCACGGCATATGAAATGTCAGACAAATCCACCACAGAAATTCAGAAATTTCTGCCATCAGACACCCATGCTAGCAGGGGCCACGCTGTCCACCACGACGAAGTCGATGACAAAGATTTCTCAGACAACGAAGAAGAAATCAGCGGCATCAAACTGGCAACCCGAAAAAAATGAACTCAAAATGACTTTTTGCCTCAGTTGGGTTGCCTCAGTTGTGGCGGGAACCATGCAAGGTCAGTTTGCAGGTTCAAAGCCACCATCTGCCAGCGGTGTGACAGGAAGGGACATTTGGCCAAGGTATGCGGGGCGGCTATGCTAATTGCTGACCGGCTGCCGGAATGTGCCTTGCCCAGACAGTTTGCAAAACAGCTTCCAAAACACTGCAAAGACTGTTTTGCCATCGCGGGTGACCAACAGCACTCTGAGTGGGCCGTCAGCCACGGATCTCCAACGAAGCCAGCCCACAAAATCTATTTGACTGTTCACATAGAGGGAAAGCCCTGTAAGATGGAGGTAGACACTGGCTCTTCCAAATCCCTTGTCTTGTGGGCTACTATCAAACGAATAGTGCCTAGCCTTACTAAGGCTAACCTCAGGTGCCAGATTTGCCTCAGAGACTATCAGGGACAGCCAATTCCTATCGTAGGTTGTAGCACATTCCAGATTGCCAGCCACAATTTCCAGGGGCCTCTTACCCTCATCATCGTTGATGGCCAGTTGCCCAGCCTTCTGGGGCTGGATTGGTTCTCTGCATTGGGGCTCAACGTCTCCAGCGTCCACTCCATTGTTCCAGATTCCTTCGCTGTGCTGGCCAGTGAGTTCACGGACATATTCGATGACCGGCTCAGTAAATATACGGTGACACCCATTTTGTTTAATTTGGACCCCCAGGTGGCACCAATACGCCTTAAGCATAGGAGATTGCCATTTGCCCTTTGGCCCAAAGTAGATCTAGAGTTGGATAATTTAATTGCGCAGGGGGTACTAGAAGCAGTGGACCACTCCCCCTGGGAAACTCCCAATTTTATACCTATCAAGCAAGATGGGAGTATTAGGATCTGCGTGGATTTTAAATGCACCATCAATAAAGAGTTGCAAGCCAGTGCAGCAGATCAACAACCAGGACAGGCCCAATCCTGCCCTGATGAACTAACACCATCAGAAGCCGCTCCCACACCCTTCTCCGATGCGTTCTCATCGCCTGCCCTACCTGTTAGTTCAGTCAGTCCCACGGCGGTAATGCTTCCCGCCGACGTGGCCACACAGTCTCCTGAAGTTCCACAGGACACTCCATCAGCAGCTCCTCCTTTGGCTGCCACCCCTGAACTGAGACGATGTGGGCAAAGCCGATGCTGGCTGGCATACTTGGCGGACTACACATGTGCCAACTGGGAGGAGAGGGGTGTTAAGTACTGGAGTCTTCCATGCCATTGACTTACATTGCTGGTTCCTGATTGGCTGAGACGCGAGCAGCCAGCTGGCAGGAGAATCCCGCTATCCTATTGGTTAAGTGTCTGACAGCTCTAGTATAAAAGGGCTGTCAGCTGTCCTTTGCTTTGCTGTTTCCCAGTTCAAGGTTTGCCTTACATTGAGTTGTATGCCACTGTAAATAAAGGTTGTGTTAGCTTCAACCTGCCTTGCCTCAGTCCCTGTCTGCCTCGTTCTCCCTATAGAACAGTATACACTTCAAGTACACAATCCTTTCAACCCTATATTTTACCTTGTTTAATCTATAAATTACAACCAACATTTTAAATCCACTTTATCATATATTCTTTCACTTGTTTGTTGTGTTTCAAATTTCACTAAAAGTTCATACATTTAAGCAGTTCAGTGTTGATCTTTGTACACAATTCTATTTCAAACTCAATCTTACAATATTCAAAACCATAAACTCTTTTGTCTACTTTAAATCTTTCTAATAATTGTAAATAGGAAAAGCACTGGCAATTATATCCCTCCCTCTGTACCAGTTCTTCTCTTGATTTTTTTCCTCCTTTACAAAATTCTAGTATCTCGCAGTAAATTAGCCAGGTACGTTTGGTGCTTATTTCTCATGTATAAAATGTTTCTTGTGCTGAGAGCCACAAAAATATTTTTAGGTACAACCTAGGTTGTAAATAAATATGCTCAGTATGGTTTATTTGTTTATTCATTATTTATTTATATATCATGTTTCTATCCCACACATCTCCCTAAAGGAAGGACTCTTTAACCTAAAGATTTTTAAAATCCACATTAACCTTGATTTTATCATCTCACAAATAGCCATGCCACCTAAATCTCAGAACTTGTCCTTCTACTTCCAAACCTTCTATTTCTCAACCCAACAGCCACATTTTCTCAATATAAGTTTTTCTTATAGCTTGGCAGTAACCTACCATTATTAATCCTAATAGATCCCCATCTTATTTGACTTTCAAGCTTACTCCCAATTCTTTTCTTCACTTACAAGCAGGGTATCTCTTCTGAACCATTCAGAAGTTTACTTGCTTCTATAAGGGAAAGACCATATTTGCCTTATATAATATCTTTTTACTTAGGGAAAAACATTATTTGCTTTAAAATGGCATGAGCAGATTGATTGTCTTCCCATATTTAGAATACACACACACACACACACACACACACACACACACACACCATTTTAATCCATTTGACATGCATGATGTCTCACCCGAAACTTGATCAAGTTGCGTAAAAGTGAAATTAAATTGTTAAGGTACTGAAAATGCATGTTTATTATTGATAGGATGATGTGATCTGATGAGTCTCAGCTTGTGCAGGACAGTTCTCTATCATTGTTTCATATGTGCCTAAGCTGAATCCTGGCACTGAAGGGCTGTTGCATGTGCATAATAGTCATCATTGATCAAATATCATAATCAAATCTTAATAGAATCTGGCATCATCTCAGGAATTCAACTTGCAAATTGGGTCAGTATTCATAATCAAATAACTGCCAACATGGGATGGACATTCAAGTTATGAGACACTAATCAGCTGCAATTACCATTTAGTTACCTTAATTTTCCTCCTATTTGCTATGTCCTTTAGGCCACTTCTACTGTGTCCTTTATTCTAGTGGCACCAGGAGAATTAAACATTAATTCAAAAATCAGAGCATACACGCACAATTTGATGCATATTTCAGTTTTACATTTTCTGTGCTTTCTGTTAATGGTGTACATTTGTGGGGAGAATGAACAGAAAGATGGGGAACAAATTCAGTAACAAATAAATGAAGCAATAAACCAACCAATAAAACAAATGGTACAATAGGAGAATTGCAACAAAATAATATATTGCAATGAATATTTTAGTAATAGCACTTAGACTTATATACTGCTTCACAGTGGTTTACAGCCTTTCCTAAGCATTTTACAGAATCAGCATAATGGTCCTCATTTTGCCGACCTTGGAAGGATGGAAGGCTGAGTCAACCTTGAGCTGGTCAGAATTGAACTCCTGACAGTGATCAGTGAATTAGTCTGCAATTCCGCATTCTAACCACTGCGCCACCATGGCTCTTTAGTTTTTTTTAAAAAAAAACTTACCCAAAACTTTAATTAATCACTGCTCCCAAACAATCCTGCTCCATTCACATCAAATGGTTTCTTCCTTCCCTCCTTCTACAGTGTTTTATCCTCATACGCAGTACCTAAAATGGGCAATACAAAATACAGTATGTGAGAAACACAGATCAGATGGCGGAATGAAAGTTGTTGTAAAAGAAAATTTGATTTATGATGAAAGGCTCTCTTCTTCCCCATCCACAAGTCTGTATCATCTGAAAATGGCAGTAAATAAAGCTGGCAGAATAGAGGGCAGAACAATTGTAGGCTAGACTGTAAAATACCCAAATGATCTTAAAAACACATTTTACTTTTAAAAAAAACAACCTCTAATTCATGCCAAAATCTCTAGATTACTTGGTGAAACCTTAAGACTTGGCTTCGTTTCAAGCCAAGCTTCTTATAAGGTTTGCCTATGTCTGGTTGACATAGCAGCTGTTGTTACAAGCAGCCCCAGGGTTATCTGGATAATTCAGTGATCTCACTTAGCTGATACTCAGCAACATTTTGTAATTAAAACCCAAGTGCTTCAGGTCGCAGGAAGGGAAGCTGATTGGAAATGGACATTAATGTCATGTTTTCTTTAAAAAAAATGGTAAGCAGTTCTGTAAAAACACAAAAACGTTGGTACAAATGAGGAATCAGTAAATTATCTCAATATAGTGTAGGAGGTTGGGTTGTTTTTTTTAAGAAAAAGTGTCCTTTAAAATGAAAAATATGCACTAACTCCAAAAACAAACATATCATCTTAAAGCAGAATAGGCCTGCAAGACTCTTTAACACTTGTTCGTTGATTATATTAATCCCTGAATATATTAAAGAAGTACGATATAAATTTGATTTTAATTGTTTTGTACACACGCCAGTGAAAAGGAACTGATTGGATACAGTTCACAGGCAGTATGTTAATATGTTATTTTCATATGATGATAGCTTTGCATAATCTTTCTTTTTTACCCAGATTCTCAAAAAAACTGTTGTTAACCAAAGCACAGGAGAGAGAAAGAATACCATTTACATAAAACTGGCTACCCTACACATTAATTAGTAATGGGGTTGGAGCGGAAGGTGTGTTCGCTTAGTCAAAAGTACACTTTATAATTTATACACCAGCTGTTTCAGCGCTTTAGAGTCCGTTTTCCTCCCTGCCTGCCTCTAATGAAATCGTGTTACAGGAGAATTGACTGGGGTGAACTGAGATTTTAATCCCATTGATGCTTTTCTATGGAAAGGCACACTGGTGGGAACTTTTAATGGAAGGTCTGTAATCAGAAGACCCTTGTATTCAGTCCGCCACTATAATGAATCTCATCAAATGTTAAAACCCTCGCAGTGTGCAGAAGGGTAGAATTTCAAGGTTTCTGACCAACCCCATTTGAGGCATTCCTCTGGGACCATGTGATTACTGAAGTTTAGCAGTTTATTGCCTCATCTTTCAATATCCACTGAAGCACAAAATTCTCATCTAGGTTGCTCTTTTTACTTAAAGAACAGGCCAAAATAGACTCAGAGCTAGTAGCACTGTCACTGAGGTTAATTCTTGCTTCTCAGTTAACCGGGAGATCAATTGGAAAAGGGAGGGGGAAGCTTCAGAAGTATTTCAAATCCCCCCCCAAGCTGCTTTGACACTAATAAAACATTTCCTCCATGTTTTTTTTCTTTTTTTGCAAAATAAAAAAAAAGCTTTTGTCTCGATGCACCCACATGCTTGTCAACTATTTGGTCCTTAGCAAAAACATTAATTAAAAGGTGGTCCAGTTCTGTCATGAATAAAATAAGTTAGTGGAATGTGAACAAGTATTAAAATACAGCAAAGTGGAAAGTTTCAACCCTCCCCCTCCACCATGTAGTCAAATATATTATTGTTGTTAAAGGAAAGAGAATGAAAAAGTAGGCTGATTTTGTTATTTTAAAGAATTGGATAGATAATGTGAGGGGCCTCAGATATGTTTTTAGTTTCAGTTCTGACGTTTTTTGTCTGATGTTTTTAATGAAATGTTAAATGCCAAATAATTGCATTGTGAGTTGGATGGCCAAATGAATTGAATAAATATGTAGTAAACATTAATTTATTTATTTGAATTCTTTAATCTAAATACATGGATTATTATATCAACATTTTTTCCTTAGCAAAGAGAATTTACGCAGAAAGAAATCTAGGAAAGAAAACCCCATTTAAACAGATGTCTGCTTTTATTTTCATTTCTTCATTTTTCATTTTGAAAATCCTGATGGAGGGGAGAAAGGGAGAAGGGAGGAAATGCACTTGTTGAGAACAGACACAAAATATCAACTAACACAATGCAAGGCATTTAAACAAATATCTGTTAAAAGAAATAAACTGCTACAAATAAAGAGATTTTGCCAGATAAGAGGGTGTTGGGTGCTGTTTGAATAAAACAGAGATATTTAAAAGCTGTCTCTTCAAATGCATCCAGACAAAATAGATGAAGTAAAAAATAACTTTTAATACACTTTCTAAAAGGTACTCTTTTCTCAGTATAGGGGGGTGGGAAGCCTCTATAGAAAGAAACAGTTTTCAAAAATCTTACTATTTCAATGCCCAGCTCATACATTTTGCAATTATTTGGTTGTATTTTCCATATGAGTATCTCACAATCCAGATGCAACCCTATGGTGTTTACTGTAACATTCTACAATTCCAAAAGAACCCCCTATTCTGGAAGGATCTATTTTTGAAACTCTAAATAGTTTTAAAACTTTAGGGACAGAGAAAGTTTCGGCAATACCATTGGGGCTGTCTAATTCTACTTTTAAAACTCGTTATTTATTTATTTAGCATATGGCATATCATACATGGACCAGCAATATATATTAACATTTCATCTATATTACTAAAACACAATAAAATATACATGTTAA
This sequence comes from Thamnophis sirtalis, assembly GCF_051295495.1. Lineage (NCBI taxonomy): Eukaryota > Metazoa > Chordata > Lepidosauria > Squamata > Natricidae > Thamnophis > Thamnophis sirtalis. The sequence continues at coordinate 82,654,686 of NW_028261381.1, forward strand.
AAAGATCTATGTTCAAATACCAATGTCTAGATGTTTAACCATCAAAGCACAACATTGTTTATATTTAAACGATATTTTAAAAAAAAATAGATTCTGGACTGATATATTCCCTCATCTTATAGCTGGTCATGATCAGAGGTGGTATTCAGCAGGGTCTGACCAGTTCTGGAGAACCAGTAGCAGAAATTTTGAGTAGTTTGGAGAGCCAGTAAATACCACCTTTGACTGGTCCTGCCCTCATCTATTCTCTGCCTCCCAAGTCCCAGCTGAATGGGAAGAAATGGGGATTTTGCAGTAATCTTCCCCTGGAGTGGCGAGGGAAAGAGATTTTACAGTATCCTTCCCCTGCCACACCCACCAAGCCACGGCCACCAAGCCGCGCCCACAGAAACAGTAGTAAAAAAAATGAATCCTACTACTGGTCATGATGTGATCTACAGTTTCACATGGGACCCCCTTAGTCACACTGATGGGAGGATACTATGCCCCATTTATACAGAGAATCCCAGGTACACAATGTGTGAGAGGTATGAATCCTATTACAGAAGGTAAAATCCTATACCAGGAGTGTGAAGCTACTTCACCTCCTCGTGGTGCACCCTTGATAGCATGACAATGTCAAATAAACAAACTAGCAGCTGCTGATATCCAAACTACTCTGTAGACTTTCCTGGCTCTCAAAATACATGGCAACAACAAAATTATTACTAATCTCTAGAATGTAAGTAGGACCTTTGTGGAGGACTGAGTATTCCTATCCAATATGAATTGCAACAACTGGTCTGATTGAGTGATCATGATCTGTATCCCAAAACTAGAATCTACAAAATTTCCTGTGACTCTCTTTTTTAGGTAGGAAACTAACATGTGAAGCTTTTCTAGCTCAGGAATCCCACTGAGAAGATAGACATTAGTGAAACTGGGTTAATATGGATTAATGTTACTCCTTTTATGGGAAAGAATAACTTTAAAACTGGGCAAAGCATAATGATATTTAAACTACAGTTTTCATTCAGTAATTATTAAGTCTGTTCCTCAAAAATATCTAAGTGAGACAAACAATGCAGAAGAAGAAATATCCTCTTATTGTTCAGAAGCAATACTGTCAATTCCCTTAATTTTAATATTTTAATGTATGCACATTCCCCATAACTTAATTTTTGTATGGCCCAGATATTTCATGTATTCAAAATGCTTCAGCTACATCCTTTGGATTAAAAATGTCATTAGCTATAAACATTTTGACCCATTTTATTTTTATTATCTTCACAGCAACTATTATTAGAAAACCTGCAGTTGTGAACCAGTACATTGCATTTAATAAAATCTGCAATTCGTAAGGAGAAAGAAGTAGTAAAAGAAAGAGGGGTGAGCAGAGTATACTCATCAGAGGTAGTAGGGCTGAGCTGGTAAGTCGTCCTGATTGTTATTGACATAAGTACTTTCATGTGCTCAGCAAGCTGCGATCTGCTCCTTTGAGGTCATAAAAGCAAGAACATTCAAGTGATCCAAATTAACCCGATTGCCCTGAGAAATTGATGCCCTATCCATTTGATAACCATCTTGGGTTATGGGAGAATCTCAGAGCCATCATCACTTTTTGAACAAGCACTTTTTCTAGTTTTAAGTGGTTTACAGGGCTGCAAGTTTAGTGTCTCTGATATTTAAGCTGCCGGTTCCTAATACTTTTACTTGATGGCTTCTGTACAAATATAGTCTACTGCAGCGTTTCTCAACTTTTTCTTCACCATGGGCCCTCTTTAAATACCTTTTGTGGCTATAGACCATTGCCCCAGACATAACTTAAGATTTAAATCATAACATTTCTTCAAGCCTTCAGGGACCCACTGAGATGACATCACGGCCCCACAATGGTCCAAGGACCATAGGTTGACAACCACAGGTCTACCATATTTGATATAGTCAGAAGTTAAGAACCTCTCACCAGACCTTGCTCAGAAGTAACCAACAGCTGAAGTTGCTTTAAAGCTGGATCCTGTCTCAATTCCAATTCCGCTTTGATTGTGCAATTCATCAAAGGGGTGGCTGAATTACTTAATATAATCCTGGGAAGAAGACTGGGTTGTAAGATAATGATTGGTTTATAGTTTATTCAATGAGTTTTCATGGTTGAAGGTGGTCTTATATGTATTTTCTCTTGCTCTTTCATCAATAGAGCACATTGTCTCTTTACTATGGTTTTTAATCTGTTGTGTGAATCCTTGGGACGATTTTTTTTTTAACCAAACTTCAACAGCAGAAAACAAACAAATGGTAATTGCGTAAATAAAGCCCTTATTTGGCTGACCATTCTATAGGCATGATTTAATCTGAGAAGCTGATGTAATAATTGAGGAAAGATAAACAGGAAAGCCCCAACTCCCTGCTGAAATGAGCCAGTGATTATTGCTCACAGAAAAAGGCAATTAGAATAAGTTTGGATATTGCCAATTTAAAATATTTACAACTCACATGTCTCATTTCTCTTTCCTGGGCCCACTTAGTAGAATTCTAGTTTGCAAGCAATTCACTATATTACTTTATTTGGATTCCAGGTCATTTTAATCTAGGATGCAATCCCATAGATATATTAATAAGGGAATAAGGGAATATGTCCCTCTAAACAAAATGGAACTTACTTCTGGGTGGACAAGTATAGAACTGCAGTATGAATGAAGTTTCTAAAGAGCTCCTTATGACCTTTCATATTATAAATCTATTTATTAAAATCTGGGTATACTGCTCTTTCAAGAAACCTCTGATGAATATCTAGAAACAACTTTTATTTTATGTTACTCCCATACCAATTGTAAATAAGAATTGCAGTTGATTCTGCCAATATTTTTCTGAATCAGCATAAAGAAGACTCCTCCTCCTCCTCTTCAAAATTATTTGTTTTCATGTTTTATGACACTTATTTTTTGATGTTTTCTGGAATATTGTATACTGTGGTAATAGAATCTTTTGATACCTTCTTTAAAGAAAGTAAAGGGCTATTATAAATAGGGTTTTATAAATAAACTAGAATAAACTAATGAAATTAAGATATAAAGATATGTGCCATTTCCCCCCATTTATTTCTGACATAATCAAGTTATCCCACATGAAGATTTCATACTACCCCTATATTTCCCTATATGGATCTGAGATTTAACATACACCATTTCAATCAAAACTTCATCCTTACTCCAATACATAATGAATCTTATTACACGTCAGCATGGGAAGCCACCACAAATACTGAATAGGCTATCACTGAAACTGAACATGTTTTCACGAATTATTATTTTAAATTATATATAATGTTAAATTATATTTTCCATATTTAAGATAGCTAAGTGAGATTATTTCATTGCTCAGCACATGATTTTGATTCAGGTAGTACAACTCTCACATGAATTCTTGGAAAAAAAATTATGGGAAAGAACAATACTGTAGTGCAGGGGTGTCAAACTCATGTCATTATGGCAGTGTCACATGACGTATTGTGACTTTCCCCACCTTCGCTAAACCAGGGAGGAGCAGGGGAAGCACATGATGCAACCAGCCCATGGGCCACAAGTTTGACACCCTTGCTATCAAAGTCAGAGGTGGATTGCTACTGGTTTGCCCAAACCGTTAGTGGTATTTTGGCCTGGGTTGCAGAACCAGCAGCAACCCAGGGTGGCCATGCCTCCGAACCAGTTCCCCAGTCTCTGCTGCAGTTGCTAGCATGTTTTTTATTAGTTTGCGCATGTGCAGAGCAATTTACATTAAATTGCGTATGCACGATTAACGCATGTCAGGCACACGTGAAGCGAACTGGCAGCAACGCCAACAGCAACCCACCCCTGGTCGAAGCACTGCTGTAGTGCTTTGTGTATGCATGTGTGTATATTTATTTATTTTGTTCCCTGGGTTGAAATGGGATTTAACTAGGCTCCACAACTCCCTTCTTTACCCTAGGCAATACCAACTTTGAACTGAAACTCTATTTAATATTTTGAAAATGAAAGAATGAACTATGATCTCGTGTGCCCTATATTTTCTGTTCCTTTTGCTAATGTCTAGCTTTTTTTATTTGCTGGCTCCTCAGTTGGATAGAGCAAGTAAATGATATGTATTAAAATGTCTTCTTTATCAAGCAATAACAATCTCCTCTGGCTAAATAGGCTACATTACAACCTTAAAAATATCTGGCCCCAGATATTTTATGCCTAAGGCTGTGGGAAGAATGTCATTTCCCCATTTCATGTCTATAAACTAACTGGATTATTATTAATTCTGAATTTTTAGCTTGGATTGTCCTCCTGCTCCTCCTCCTCCTCCTCCTCCTCCTCCTCCACCAGCACCACCACTTTTACCAATTCAGGTATTAAGAGAAATACAAAGTTCTGGTTCTTGTTCTTTTGGCAGCCTCATCCATAGTTATTTGATGCTGTCATAGAGTATATATGATGTTGTCTCTCTATCTTTTTGGGGATCTGCCTCATTTTTCTTTGACCTTCTCATGACTTGGATTTGGATAACATTTTCTATTATACCTGACAATACCACATTACTTTGGAGGAATATGGGATAACTAATATGTCCTCCAAAAGAGGAGAATGACAAAAGGTGCTTCCCTTCAGTCAGGTTAGACTCCCTACCTAATGATAGGGCCATGTCTTCCCCCTCTTATCTAGTTTCCAATTCCTAAATGTGGCAACTTGAACTTGCCTTGATGTTGTGCTTTGTGGCACAAAAGCAATACTATTTACCTTAGGGAGGCCTGGAGACCATGCTGTTCCACCTCCTCAAGGGACTTCACATCTTTCAATTGCTTCTCTCAATTGTTACTGAGAAACCAGAGGAGACAGTGGGAGTGACATAAAGCAAAAGAGGCTGCATTGCTTGGCATAGCCACTCTGGAAGCATATTGTAATTGAAGTATCACTGAAGCAAAACACCATCACTTCAAAACTGTGCATAGATCTACAGATTTGCATACAACCCTGTTTCCAACCTAGTGCCCTCCAATAGCCAGAAAAAGCATAATTCCCTAATGGATGAGAATGGTGGGAATCTAACTCCAAAACATTTGAAGGGCATCAGATTGGAGAAAGCTCTTCTGTATAACTGCCACATTCATTATCATAAGAGATGAATCCTATGTTTTTAAGCAGCATTGATGTACTCATGCTCTTTTGCAGCAACTGGTTATATGGCTGAAAGCAATGGCTGGTATTTGCTAGGCCTGTCACCCACCCACACAAATAGCAACAGAAATGGCTGTATTTTTTTTATTTTCTGCATGAATCATCTAGATGGCATCTCAATTTTCAAGAAGAGAGAATAAAAAAAACCAACCTTATAGGACTGATGAAAATCTGGCAAGAATGATCGTCCTCACGGTGATGATCTTTGCAAATTTGCTTCTGTTCATGAATTTCCAAGTTCCAGTGACAACTCTCATTGAATATAAAACAGCTGGAAAATCATAGCTCCAACTCCTCATTTGGCAAAGAGCTATGAATTTCTAACAATCACAGTGAACAGCTTTTCAAAACGTTTTGTGAATAAAACTTAACAGAGAAACAAAAAATTTCCAATGGCTAATGCTTGGTGATAGCAATTTGTTCTAGAGATGGGGAATATTTAATTCATTCATAGTCTTTTTTATAACCTTTCTTATTCCAGGGATATGGACAGTAACTGCAAAGTAAATAAGGGAGCTGAGCATCATTGTGGAAACAATCATGGATGGTCTTTTTATAAATATGTTGGCAGGAAAACAAAACAAAGGATGGATATATGAGTACTATCTTTTCTAAGAGAAAGTTTTGTTACTGATTAAAGTCAAGGAATATTACTTTGAAAGACCTTAAAGCTCAACGTGCATAAAGCATGGGGACTAAGATATATTTGTAATTATTTTTTTCTATGCAAAATAGTGAGGATGTCCTCTTCTATGTTTGCTAGAGAGCATAATTCCTAGCTCTGTTCACATGCAATGATACTTGTTCATTGTCACTACCATGTATATGTTTCATCTCTGCATGATCCCCAAATGCTCTTACCAGAATTCATATTAACAATTGTAACCTCAAGTGCATAAAATAGTACATCTTGGGCTTAACCCAACACCATTGGCCACAGTGGGAAAAGTATTATGTAAACATGAGCTTTATTTATGGAATTAAAAAAAGAATTTTGTTAAAGATGAGTCCTGTCCAGACCTTCCGCACAGCCCTTAGGATCTGGCTATCCCGTCAGGCCTGGGGATAAGATTCTAATTTGCCCCACCCGAATGTTGAATGAAAGTTGTGTTTTACTGTTTTATTTTTATTTATGCACTGTCTTGTGTTTTTGCTTTGCACCCCCCTTCCCATGTATTGTAAGCCGCCCTGAGTCCCCTCAGGGAAAAGGGCGGCCTATAAATCATAATAAACTACAAACTACAAACTCCTACACCCAGTACTACCTCCTTTCCAATGAATAACTACAGCATAACATATATAAAAAATGAAGTCAGTTCTAAAGATGTTGTTATCTGTAAGATTTTGGTTGAGAACTCTGTCAGAGTTCGTTGCATAAATTCAAATCAAGAAGCACACACAGATAACTGATTCAGCAGGATTAATTAATTTCTTTATATACATAAGAATAGATGAATAAATGTACAATACTGAGTGGAAGGTGGTTCTTCCAAGTAAACACAAGGTAGAAGAGTTATAGGCAAACAAAAGCAGTTAGTTTCATTTCAGCAGACAATCCCAGATAGACTACTAGTTTACTTCTCAGAGCAGCAGACTCCTTAAGTTTCTGTTTCAATTCTCTGCACAGATTCAGATCTGTTTTAGCTCCCATTAGTTGACTCTAGTAGGCTATGCCTTTTCATTGGCTGACCTTGTTCCCATGTCTCTCTCAATCATGAGTATTTTAACAAACTGGGAGAGTTAAATTCCTAAGCCAAGGAAACCTCATTGGGTGAATTTGAATTAGTTGCTATCTCTCAGGCCAACCACATCCACAGGATAAAATGAAAAGTATAGTGGACTACAAAGATAGCCTAGAGGAAAATGCATGACAACTGTTAGGACAACATGAGCCTGGGAAAAACAGGAAGGTGCAAGAAAGAAATTCCTGACTATTCTATCTTGACTCTCTTTGGTACGAAAGAGAAGGAAAGGGAAATAATATTAGGCTTCAAGATTCTATTATAGCTTTAATCAAATAAATAGAGTTCTAGCTTTTCTTGTGTTATCTGTTTCCTGTGTCTGAAGTAGGATAATTATCCTACTCTGCAAGTGCCCAAACTCCTGGACTTCAGTCTATTCAGAACCAGGCCACACATGCCACAGGTGAGCGCATACACCCACAGCTCCATTTGTGTGAGTGGCAAGTGCAAACACTCACACCTGCCATTTGCACAGAACCATTCCCTCTCCTCCTCCACCATCACCACTCCCAGTTCATCAAGCCAGAAATATTGGGAGTGCTGCTACTCTGGACACATTTTGTAAAGATGTGGTTCTCTGGCTAATACTGGGAAAGGTGGAAGGAAAGAGAAGAAGACAATTATCAGCAGCAAGAAGGATGCATGCTGTGACAATGACAATGAATACTGTATTGAAAGACCTGAAAGATCAAGTTAGAGATAGATTGTTATGGAGAAAATCCATCTATGTGGTCACTAAGAGTCAGACAGGACTTAATGACATATAATCAATCAATCAGTTTTCTGATCCAGTTTACTTTAAAAGGCTGACCCAGAAAGATTTTCATGTATATCAACTTGAACTTTTTGATGACAGCTGGATATAAATCTAACATATACGCAAACAATCATATTAACTGGGTTAGATGAAGAACAAAACTGGATTAGTCTTCAAAGAGAAACAGATTGAGCAAAGTTCATAGGCAGGACAGATAGGAACTAGGTAGTATCCAGAAAAAAAACAGATGTTGATTATATGAATACAGATGTTCTTTAACCTCACTGTATAGATTGTACATTTATATGGCCTTGTACCCTGGACATAAGACAAACATTGGGTGGACAATGTGCTCAACATTTTGAATTTCTATCTCTGCTACTCACATGACACACTGTGTCATAAAATCTGCTGTTTGATTTAAATCTTTCCATTTACTTTCAGCCTCACTTTCCAGACTACCAAATGCCTTATGGGGAGTTAAATGGCTCCATATTCCATTGTAAAAATGAGAGCACATTCATTGCAATCAGCTCTAAGTTTAACACTGATAGTTGATTTTGAAGCACCTCATGTCCATTGATACCATGTGGTTCTCTATCCTTTCATTACATTCTTCTCCAACAATATGCAACCTGTCACAAAGGGGATGGATGTAAAATCTGGCCCACAGGAAAAGAAATATTATTGCTAGATAAATTATACTTAAACAGGAGAGTTAAATTCCATAGATCCAGCAAAGAATGCCCTCCACCGGGAAAGGGAGAAGTCAGAGAGCGCTAAATAAAACAAATGGAAAATAATGATAGCCAGACTTTTAGCAAGAAGAATGTCAAAAGATGTGGTTAGAAACAGCTTTAAGGGAAGGGAACTCCAGAGGCTCAAACCTCATAAGTGGAGAAGGTGTCCCCACTGTGGTTCTGGATGAGTTTTTCCAATTGTCAGGGTCTGCAGCTCCAGACTCACTAATCACGGTTGTTGGGATGAGAAATGGAGAAACAAAGTCCCTCAGTCAGCCTGGTCTTACATTATTTAAGTATTTAAACTGATGAGTAGAAGGAGGAGGAGAGGAAGAAAAGGAGGAGAGGAAAAGACCCTCAACACATATTTATTGGTTTTAATGGTGCTATTGTGATTTATACCCCCTTTAGTATCTGGTCCAGATGGAATAACCTAAAGTGCATGTGGTAAATAATGGAAGAGGGAAACGGAGAATAATGTACTCCACTGCTAGCAAAATTGGATTGTAATTCTGTTTTCTCTTTCTGTGTTTTTCTTCCTCCCCCCCCCACCCTTTTTTTTTTGGCTTAGGCAGCACCCAGGATTTTCAGAGGTGAAGACAGAATGCAAAACAAGGTGATGCAACAAATAAATACTATCAGATTAAAATTGGAAGCAAGCGATGGAATTAACCACATGAAACATACCCCTTTTTTCCTCTGATGGCAGATGTTCTAATTGTGTAACAAAGAAAAAAAACACATCACAATACTCAGGTTATTCCAAAGTCTTCTTGCCTGTCAAACATAAAAAGTTGCTGCTCTTGTCGGTGATGTTGATACTTGAAGCCCTGTGCGATATAGCTGTGGTACGGGAGAGTTAGATAAGGCTAAATGGGGGAAAGATAACTTATAATGAGACTCTATGATAAATAGGATAGGGCTGATGTTTGTGGACCTATGGTTGAAAGGGACAGAAGTGGAAGCTGGATAAAAGCAGATAAATCTTCCCTGCCACCCATTTGCCTTTTGACCAATTAGCTCCTGGCCTAGGAAAGAAGCCAAAGACTACGCAAACATCTGGGGGAAGAACAAAGACAACATTAGGTAAGATAATGATGCAAAGGACTGTAATAAGGCACATGGGCAGAGCCAGAACTTTCTGCTTCATTCCACTAACTTGGAAGACCAATTTTTAAAGCTAGCTTGAGTCCATTCTATAGTTTCTCCTAATGTGTTCTTGTGCTTCCTTCATTTTAGTATACAAATTGAATAAACAAACAAATAAAAATAAAATGATGGGAAACTATACAAGTGATTTTCTGCACTTGTACTTTGGGCCTTAGAGTACCAAAAAAAATATTATAGGTCCCCAACAATTCATCTGATCAATACCAGCTAATATTTCCCCTCACCAGATTCAATTACTAGTCTTAGAACTTCCTGATACTTGCAATGCTTGACTGTTTACAAAATGTGAACAAACTGTGAACACAAGTTCCCTAGCTAAGTACATCTCAAATGCTATTTTAAAAAGTCTCAAATGATAAGAAACATGGGTTTAAAGGCAGCATTCTTCTTAGTTTCAGTCCTAACCAAGCTAATCGTGTGAAAAGAAAGAAAGAAAAGAAAGACAAAAAAGAAAATCTAACCGGTCCAGATGATGCCTTCGTGGTCCCATCAGCTATTCTTGTCAACTGTTTCTCTAATACAAAGGCTTTTGCATCTGCAAGCTGCAGGCAGTTTCACTTGATCTTCTTTCAGACCTGAGCTTGATCATGAAAGGCCTTGTAAAAGTTGTGTGGAGTTTGTATTGACAAAGGATTATAGGGATACCTTTTCCAAAGCTTAGCAGCAGGATCTCATGAATTGTCCACTGATGCAGGGAAGGCAAACTGAAGTCTCAAAATACCATTGTTCAAACTTTTCATTTTTTCCCCCAAGTGAACAAGTCTACATTGAACTATGAAACATTACAAGAAACAGCTTTTAGAACTTCTCTTGATTGACATGGTATCCATTTTTTTAAAAAAAAAACTTTAAACTGATATATTGGTTCCAGAAGTCTTTTGGGGCCTTCATTAAAATTTGGATTGGGGATCTGGTTTTAATAACAATGCTAAGAAGGCTATCTTACATGCCCTGTGTGGATGCATAAAATGAAACCATCATTTTTCAGCATAACTCAACTTGGTTTCCAAATTCCATCCCCAAAGATATCTCTGTAATATGAATTACACTAATTATGTCCTCTGCTTTAAACATTGATTTCAGTGTTAATTTAATGGACTTAATGGATATTGCTGTTTCCATCAGATGGGTGCTCAATATTTGTCTTATTTCTTGACCACTTATAGATTTTTCGTGGCTCACTAAATATATTATAATTGGCAGCTTCCTTATTCAATGTGTGTGAAATATTGCCACAGATATACGTTCATAATAATTCTGAACTCTGCGTTGCATTTTTCTCGAGGTTTAATTTAAATAGATGGAGCCAATACACACAAACATACTTGGACTATATAAAGCCAACTATGTAAATTTGGGAACAGGGAAATATTAATATTTCTGTCGTGGATAACATTATAGAAATATTAATATTTCTGTAATGTTATCCATAACATTTCTTTTTTACTTAATTTATTATTAAGTTCACATTTAGCACAAAAATTCAAGACTGTGGTAATAATTATTTGAATTTCTTTGGAATAAGTTATTCTAATTTCAAAATACCACACACCGTAGGTTTAATAAATGAAATATAAAAATAATAAATGGAAATAAATCCCTGAGTTGCTTACTGTTCAGCTTCAGGATGAGCCAGCCATATTCTGTAAGATCCAATGAGAATTTCCAATTTGGTCCCTTGAGAGATGTTGCTTTTGAGCTTGGAGGATTTCATTTCAGCAGGACTTTGTATTCACATTTGCTTGTCTTTCTGACCTTTCATGGAGTTTCCCATGAATGCCCAGGAAAGCAGTTCTAGAGAAACTGGTTTCATCAGATTTTGGTCAGCTGCCCAAAAGAGAATTCAAGAAGTGCTGCAGGGACTGAAAAAGCAAATTTGTCAAAGAAACTTTGACAAAAACACTACTGATAACCAAAGGTAAGCTGATTAAAGAAGCTGATGGAGGGTTTCGAGATTTTACAAGATATGAAACAAGCAACAAGTTGCGAAGAGAAGTCCAAACAAATTTGATTAAGGAAATAATCAGAAGACTAATTCCACAAATGGCAAAAGAAATAGGACCACACTATTACTGGAAAGACACAGGTTGAGACATGAAAATTAATAATAAAACACTAGTTAAATTTAGTTAAAATTAGAGCATTATATTAAAAATGTAGTGATAATGGATAAAGTTAGATAAATAATTGATAATGATAGCAATGTATACATATGTATTGGTTTGATAAGAGGAAATTTGGTATACATTTTAAATGGTGAAAAAAGGGGAAAAGTAAGTTAAACTTGGTCAAACTATTAATAAATAAATTACTGATAATGATAATAATGTAATAACTTGTATTGACATGATAAAAGGGAAATTAGATATAAATTGTAAACAATGATTAAGAAAAGAAGTCTAAATTTTTTATTAAACATAATTAATTTTTATTTTGAATGTGTTATAAAGATATAATGTGGCTGGATGATATTGAAAATAGATAAGGAAATGCCATTATGTGGTTTTGTTTTAAATTTTGGAATGTTTGTTATAAAGGGATGTTAAAACAACTATAGTCACATGAAGGATGAGGTATGATGATAGTAATATATATAAATATATTTGATGTAAAATATATAACTATATGAATCATAGGTGATGACTGTGGAAGGGATGCACGAAAGTTCATTGTAACCAATTGACACACCTTCTACAATTTGTAATGGAAGATGATTTAAAGGTGGTTGTTTGTGTTTATATATATATATGTGTGTGTGTGTGTGTGTGTGTGTGCGCGCGCACGCGCGCGCACCTGTGTGCGTAGGTACGTACGTACATACATACATACATACATACATACATACCTGCCAGTTTATTGCAATGAAAGTAACTGCTGACAATTCTAATGATAAAAATCAATCCTCAAATAACCAACATCAAGAATAAAAATACATGAAGAAGATAAAGGACAATAAAAAGTTCTTTTTTTGATTAATAGCAATGCTATCTTTCAAAACGAGTTCATACTTACTGCTTTCATTGTTTTCTTTACTTTTCTCTCCCCCCTCCCCTGGCACCCTCTTTCCCAAAAATGGAGGATGCCACAAAAAAGCATTACTTCTAAGGACTCATCCCTCTCACCTTATGTAAAATGAGGACATGAAATTGGAATGAACATCTTCATCTCATTACATCAGCCTATTGTATCTAGTCAAGCAGGGAAGATGTGTTTCAGTTAAAGAACTCTAACTGACAGGATCTAGAAACAGAGCCTTCTCTGCTGTTGTCTGTACTCTATGGAATATTTTCCCCCTGGAGTTAGGATAGCTCTGCACTTTCCTTGCCTTTCGAAATGGAGTTAAAACATGGTTCTGTGGCCTTGCATAGAGAAGCTAGAAGACTATGCAGCTATGGAGTTGGCTAGTCCCCTGAAGACCCTTCCCCTGCCTTTTAACTAATTTTAATAGTATTCAATCACTCTTGCCTCCTAAATTTTTAACTTTTATATATACTGTTTTACATTTTAATATTTTATTGCACATAGAATCCCTCTTTGACGGTAAAGACAGTTCAGAAATGTGAAAACAGCAATAGCACTTAGACTTATATACCGCTTCACAGTGCTTTGCAGCCCTCTCTAAGCGGGTTACAGAGTCAGCATATTGCCCCCCCCCCAACAATCTGGGTCCACGTTTTACTGACCTCGGAAGGATGGATGCTGAGTCAACCTTGAGCAGGTGAGATTTGAACTGTCAAACATCTGGGCAGCCGGCAGCTGGCAGTCAGCAGAAGAAGCCTGCAGTACTGCATTCTAACCACTGTGCTAAATAAATAAACAAATATAAATAGATAAATGACAGAATAGAGATTATATAGATAGATAGATAGATAGATAGATAGATAGATAGATAGATAGATAGACAGACAGACAGACAGACAGACAGACAGACAGACAGATATAGATGATATAGATATAGATATAGATATAGATATAGATATAGATATAGATATAGATATAGATATAGATATAGATATAGATATAGATATAGATATAGATATAGATATAGATATAGATATAGATATAGATATAGATATAGATATAGATATAGATATAGATATAGATATAGATATAGATATAGATATAGATATAGATAGATAGATAGATAAGGCCATAGGCTGAATCAGTTCTTTGTGGAGGAGATGATCCTGATTTTTGGGAGCCAAACCATATAGAGCTTTAGAAGTTAAAACCAGCAGTTTGAATTGTTCTCAGAAATGGACTAGTACACAATGCAACATTCACCAACTATATAAATAGATTATTGTTGTGTTTCGTGTTTGCCCACAAAGAAGAGATGCTGCATTTTGTACTTTCAGAGTAGCCCACAATAGAAAATACATAACTGTAGTGTAGCCTGCTTCATCTGTATTCTTTGGGTAGACTATAATAGGCCCTGCATTTTTGGGTGAAATGTATGTAAACAATGTTCCTGTCAAATTACATTGAATAAAGAGTAGGGAGCTTGTTAAATCTTTTAATATTGCCTCAAAAGTGATTCCCCCCCCCCTACAGGTTGAAAAATCAATGTCCTTAAGATAAATCTTAATTGAGCCATTAAATTATTCTTAAATACAATAGTGAAGTTAACCATGAAGGGAAATGATGTGGATGGTAAGAATCAAAAAGGTTGGGGAAGAAATCAAGATTTTTCATACATCTGAAGCTTGCATTTTGTAAATGAACAAGTGCATCTGAATACATACTTTTACCTGGAAACACCACTGAATTGAGAGAAAGCATCATTAGCAGTAATTCCTAGCAGCAATTCCTACAAGCAACATCTGGTAGATCAATGTCAAACATCCTTTAAAAATAGTATAAATAATTGTATTAAGTTCCAAAAGAAATTCAACAAAACCTCCTGGAAGTATTTAATGTAAATGCAGTGCAAAAGAGGACATTGTTATTAAAGACAGATTTCACCTTTGCTGGCCAGAGGCAAGGAGGTATTGATACCAGAGAGAATCAATACATTGAGATATTTGTGCCATCATTTTTTTTTTATTCAATGGGGCTTGAGATGTTAACAAAGTAGGATGATTACTAAGACAGAGGAGTAGAGTTGTATTTATTCATTTGGTAGGTTAGGATTTGGAAGTCAAGCAGAAGTGAGGACACTTGATGACACAGCAGGGCAGCAGAAGAAAAGGCTCTAAACTGTCAGTCTTACTAGGTATATCAGACAGGAAACACAAGCAGTTAAGTGACTTTTACTTTATCGTAATGCTATGTTAACAAAATCTTGCAAGTCTGAAAGTACAATTCTCCTGCTATCTTCTTTATAGCCCCAAAACTAGGGAGTGTCTTTTCTGAGCCTCTTGGCCTGCCCACTATTCAATAGCATAGAGACAGAGTATGCTATTTGTCAAAAACAGATCATGGCAGACAAATCTTATTGCATTCTTTGCCAATGTGACACAGTTAGTGGACCAGAGAAGTGCTGTGTATATAGCTAATTTCAACTTTAATAAGGCATTTGATAAAATAGACCACTAGATGAAAGAAAGAAAGGAAGGAAGGAAGGAAGAAAGAAAGAAAGAAAGAAAGAAAGAAAGAAAGAAAGAAAGAAAGCAAAAGAAAGAAAGATGTGGTTTAAACAGCATAATAAGAGCAGTGGTGGCACAGTGGTTAGAATGCAGTATTGCAAGCTAACTCACTGCTCATTCCAGGAGTTTGATCCTGACCGGCTCAAGATTGACTCAGCCTTCCATCTTTCCAAAGTCGGTAAAATGAAAACCCAGGGTGTTGGGGGCAATATACTGACTGTCACTTTGAGGAAACTCAAGCCTCAGAGTCTTCTTTTGTTAGGGGTGTTACCTGGAGCCCTGACACTTAAGGGTTCCTGAAGTCCAAAAGGTAAAAGATGGCTTCCAGGTCTGACACCGACTCTGTAAACTGCTTAGAGAGAGCTGTAAAGCACTGTGAAGTGGTATATAAGTCTAAGTGCTATTGCTATTGCTATCACAGGAAGAAGGATTTGTATCTGGCTAACCAACCACACATAGCATGTAGTCCTTAATCAGTGGT
The DNA here is from genome assembly GCF_051295495.1 of Thamnophis sirtalis. Lineage (NCBI taxonomy): Eukaryota > Metazoa > Chordata > Lepidosauria > Squamata > Natricidae > Thamnophis > Thamnophis sirtalis. The sequence continues at coordinate 82,670,341 of NW_028261381.1, forward strand.
GGGTTCCCGGGGCAACTGGTACGGTGCAACGAGGCTGAGCATCCACCACATGCACACACGCAGCATAAACATGTGTACTTACCACCCACAATGCTCTGCAATGCTCCAGCCACTTGGTGGAGCATTGTGCAGGCAACATACGCTCTGTGTGCATGCATGGAAGCCTCAATTGGCTCAAATACAGGTAAGGAGAGCAGCCGGGTGGGTAGGCCATTCAGAGCAGTGTACTGGAACGGTACTTGGTGCTCCCAGCAGGCACCGGTACGCCTGTATCATGGTGTACCGGTCGTATCCCACCACTGCCCTTTATCTACATAGAGGGAAGCATGCAGTCTTAGGCCAAGTACTCAAATAACTTTGCCTCCAGGTGTTGCAGATTTATTGCTTGATTATATCTACATATCCTTATGAATACGTGTGTATATGTTATTATATATGTGTGTATGTGTAGGAATAGTATCAGTTTCTATACCTATAGACACATTTGAGCCACGGTGGCACAGTGGTTAGAGTGCAGCACTGCAGGTTATTTCTGCTGACTCCTGGCTGACTGCAATTTGGCAGATCAAATCTCACCAGGCTCAAGGTTGATTCAGCCTTCCATGCTTCCGAGGTCATTAAAATGAGGATCCAGATTGTTGGGGACAATATGCTGACTCTGTAAACGCTTAGAGAGGGCTGTAAAGGACTGTAAATTAGTATATAAGTCCAGGTGCTATTGCTATATGCTCTCATATTGGGATTTCAAAGAGAAAAACCAAAAATACAAGGCAAGTATGGCTCCATCAATGACACACTAAGTGTCAGCATAGACTGAGGGACCTTGACTGGTTGCAACTTTACCTGGAGAAGTCAGAACTTGTCTCAGGTACACCTACATTGATTACATGGTAGGGCATGCTCTCTCTGGATTTGCCTTTCAAGAAAGGTTAGAAACCCAAATCAATATAGAATGTAACCAAAGGAACATTTTCTATAGATCACATATGAAATATATTGTATTAATTCTATTCACTTTGTAAGCCCAATTTGGAATCATGGTTCTGGCTTACAAAGTTCTAAATTGTTTAGGAATATGTTACCTGAAAGAATATTTGTAACCAAATATCCATCTAGCATGGAAGAAAAGACTTGGAGTACTGACAGGTGTTGGCTGGAAATTTGGAAACATGCAGCCCAAATATAGCTGCTGTTTTCTTTCAAGTCCATAGTGACAAGCCTATGGAAATCACTTTTGCTTGGTGCCATGTATGCAACATTTGCTTTTAACCTTTTGTTCAACAACTTTTACTGCATAATATTTGAAGATGAGGGGATCTTGAAATATATCCAATAATTCCATTTATCTAAATATGGCTAAAGTTTACTGTCTCTTTATGTCCTCTTCCTTTTGTTATGACTATTCTTATTAAGGAGGAAAGGTAAGGTTGTATGTAAGAACCTTGGCATTCTGCTACTCTGCCAACAACCTTTAATTTCTAGTGAGACCTCAAAAGAAAATACTAACTCAGAAGCTGCAATTGCACAGGCGTCTATGTTCTTGATAGACAAGGTTAAGTCATATGATAAAGCCAAGGACAAAAGTGTGAAGCTCTCATTCCAAATTAATTTCCTAATGATGTCAATTTAGTGATTCACATTTCAATTCAAAGGCAGCTAACAATGCTTGAAGTCTTTTTGTTTTGCTTGCTTGCTTGGCAATTCATTCCAGATGTATTGGATTTAATTTACTCCCCCATAACTATTTCTATATTTCTTAAAATATATAATGATTTGTAAAATTGAATAGCATCCAAGTTGTTCCCCCGTTGGATTTCCCATATTTGATTGTCAAAAATGTTAATTTTTTTTCAGGCCTGAAATTACAAGCCAGCTTTATTGGTCAAAGGCCATAACAATTTGAGCTCTTATTTTATAAACTCATTTCTGTAGCGTGATATCCTGATATGAGCAAGAATAATAAATCACAAACATGTCCCCCAAGATTGCATTGTAAATGTCAAAGTAGACAGGAAATTGTAATTAAAGAAAGGAAATTGCTACAAAGAAGCACTTGATTTTAAAATGAGCTAAGCACAGAATTTTCTAAGCATTTAATTATAAACCAATTTCAATTGACTACTTTGCTTTGCAGTCATATTTCTTATTATAACTCGGCTCTATAATAACCAAATCTCCCTGCTTACACTGGTCAAGAAGTATTACTGCATAACACTGCATAAGTACAGAGATTACCAACTTTACAGGAACTTAATTATATTCTCCCATGATGGATAGAAAGATCAGAACAGTGAGTAAACCAGAAGCCTCCTAACTTTATTTCATTGAGCAAGGACGTGGTGGCTTTTCAAAATGTAACATTAACCTGAAATTGTCTGATGTCTGACAGTCCTAAATGCAAGCTGCCAGGACTATTTCATGTAAGGCAGGAAGAAATGAGTGAGACTAGTGGGGGTTTCCAAGAGAAACAAATGATGATGATGATGATGATGATGATGATGATGATGATGATGATGATAATACTCAGCTGCTGTAAAAATATCATGCAGACTGATTATAAATTGCTGCACAATTCAGTAGCACAAATGATCCATTAGAATTTGTGCAAAAATTATAATATTAAAACAGCAACAAACTGGTGGGAACATAAGCCTGAAAAAGTCACCAAAAATCAGATGGTCAAGATCTTGTGGGATTTTCACATACAAACAGACAAAATACTGGTGCATAATACACCAGACATCACACTGGTTGAGAAAAATAAGGTGACAATCATAGACATCGCAATACCAGGTGATAACAGGGTCGTCGAGAAGGAACATGAAAAAAATCGCAAAATACCAGGACTTAAAAATCGAAATTCAACGACTATGGCACAAACCAACAGTGGTAATTCCAGTGGTAATTGGCACACTGGGTGCTATTCCAAAAGCACTGGAATTACATTTAAAACAGTTAAAAATTGACAAAATCACCATCAGTCAAATGCAAAAAGCTGCACTGCTTGGATCTGCACGCATATTACGAAAATACATTACGATGTCCTAGGCCCCTGGGTGGGGCCCAACTAATAATCAATGCCAAATCCGGCGAAACAACTGGCCACTGTGGTACAATTGTATAATAATAATACTGCAAGCAGTAGAATTCCAAGTACCTCATACATGGAGACACTGTGGAGGTGTCTCCATGGTAAGCAAGTTCATCTGGCCACAAAATGACACTAGAAGATGTTCTCACCAAAAGGCAGGGAGCCATGACTCCAGGTAGACCCTAACCAAGTGTCATTTAAATTTAAAATCATGACCAACATCTCATTGTCCTTGTGCCAAATTTATTCACAAGACACGAAATCACAGCGTGGACAGAATGTGGTAAAAAATTGAATGGCTCTGGATTAACAAAGGAGAGAGAGTCAAGGCTATATAGTATATTCCTCTCCCCCTTATTTATTCAACCAATATACTGAATATATATTAAGGGAAACTGGGTTGGAAGAAGTTGAGCATGGTTTTAAATCTGAAGGAAACAATATCAATAACTTGCACAGTACTGTTGACATGGGTCAATAACTAAAAACACAAAGGATCTTCAAGCTGTAGCTATAAAAGTCAAGTAATACAGTGAAAAAAAGAAACTAAAATTAAACATAAAGGAGACAAAAGGTAGAACAACCAGTTTTAGAAATTAGTTATCCAAGTGGTAGATAGCCTTTGAGGATCAATCATCAGTAGTAAAGAAACAAGCAGTCCAGAAATATGCTGCAGACTAGCATTTGATAGAACAGCCATGAAAACTTGGAAAAATTATCCAGATGCTGTGATGTTTCTACAAAGGTTGGAATACTGCAAGCAATGGAACCCCTGTGGCACTCTGTGGAAACAAGTGTTTAACTTTGAAGAAGCAAGATAAAAATATTATAATGCTTTTGGACTTTGATGTCGAGAATACCATGGAGAGCCAAACAAAAAACAAAAAAAATAATACCTAAACCCAAGCAAATACATCACCAAACAAATAAATCTAGAAATTTAATTTGAGGCAAAAACAACCAGGCTCAAATTATCCTACTTCAATACATTATGCAAAGCTCTAGCTCTCTGGAGGTTGAAGGAAAGAGAATTAACGAGAAAGATAACCAACAGCAAGATGGATGGACTCATAGTTAAAAGTGATAATTACTGCATTGTTGAAAGACCAACTGTAGACAAATCATCATGGAAAAGATCTATCCATATGATGACTAGGAGTCAACATTGACTTAACAGTATAAAATCAAATATTCACTCACAATCTTTGTATCCAAAAGCAAGAAAGTAGCAATGTGCTTTCTGATCATAATTAGATTATGTGGTAGCCCCTCAAATATTGGAATTCTGCTATCATGTCATCCCTAGTTCTTCTTTTCTCTAGACCTGTGATGGTGAACCTCTCTGATAGCACGTGAGCCCCAGTCCAGCTCCGACACACATGTGTGCATGCCTCCCACTGGCCAGCTGACCTTCGAGCCCCTGTTGTGTATGCGTGGGGGGCAGGGATCACAGGGGGCATGCACATGCACAGGGGGCAGGGTGAGTGCATGGAGTTCTGCATGTATGGGGCAGGGCACATGCATGAGGGGAACGCATTGCATTTTGGGGGTTCAGGTTTGGGCACTCGGCCCAGAAAAATTTAGCCATCACTGCTCTAGACTAGCCAAAGATCCCTATATAATGTGTTACATTCTATCCATGTGTACCTATATATTATGCAACATTACCACTTCACTTACCAAGGTCCAAACACAATCACCACCACGCAGTGAGCTATGGTAAGAAATAATTTATGAAATCACAAAAAGGAAACAGGTCTTTGCTAAAAATTTCATTTGGGGATCTTAATTTCATGTGAGAGATATTATCTCCAAGCTATGCAATAATGCAAGAACACAGCAACAGCAGGCAAACTTCAAGCCTGGCTCATGGTAAAACAACCATTGGTGTGATTTATGTTGTAACAAATCTTATATACAACAATTTTAAACACTTATTATGCATCTTTATCATGTAAATTGCTCTCCTCACTCACTTAGAGTAATTAAAGCTGCTGATGTAGTCCATATTCTGAACCTAAATATTCCACTTTGTCACCAAACACTCATTCAGTGTTGAGATACTGTCCCAGAGTCTTGATACCCAATTCTTATTTTTAACTCTTTGCTCTGGGTTTGAGACATAAAGTGATAAGAGTTGAAATAACTGTTGAAGAATTCCTTTCCTTTGTATGGGGCACAATACAACCATCTGTGGATCACATTGTGTTCTCATCCTACTGCAGTCCCCACTATACAGTAGCTCCTCCTTATTCTCCTTTACAGTCCTTAAAACCTTCCCAGATCGTACTAGCAATATGTGGTGGCAAAATGAAAACACTGAGCAGCCCGGTTTTATGTATTTCTTTATTTGTAGGGGGAAAGTATGCTAATAGACTACCAAACCTCCAAATGGCATAATACACCTATTCTGTTGATTTCGTCCACGCTCACTTAGCACCCATTGATTTCAAGTGGACTTAAGTCTACCCAGCTACCGTATGTCTGGATGTCATCAAGTATGATGTGCCTATAGAACATGGGGCAATTCATGTTTTGCATACATTGGGCATTTTTCACACTTAAAACTATTGCAATGTCCCCATGGTCGAAATTTGGGTGCTTGGCAACTGGCATCTATTTATAAAAGTTGCATTGTCCTGGGGTCATGCGACCACCATTTGGAACCTTCCCTTTTTCCTTCCGATAAAACAAAGTCATTGCGGGTATCCTTACCACCTGATTCACTTAACAACTGAGGCAAAAAGGATGTAAAATAAGGCAAAAGTCAATTTAAAACTGCCTTACTTAGAACATTTTGGCCCCAATTATGGTCATAAATTGAGGACTATCTATACAGCCATTCAACATGTCAGATGAGGTCCCACGTTTAACTTTGACGACTTAGAGACCCATAGAACCCAAATAAAGTATTAATTGACTTAGTCACATAATCACAGGAGAATCAACTTTAAATCAACTTTGATTAGAATAGGGCTAATCTTTCCCCACTCTGAGCCATACCCAGAAAACGGCTGACCACAGAGTTAACTCACACTAATCTCCTTCAAAACCACTAAGTGTGCTTTGTGGTGAACAGTATTAAGTCTACTGACTGGTAGAAGGGATGCCTGGGTTATTTGTTTCATGTAAACAAGGGCAAAGCCTAGATCTTAAGATTTTAAGCTTAAACTTATATTCTTAAAAGCAGTTACCCAGATCTCAGCAGAATCTTCTGAATATTCATTGGGTTGCATATCCTTAAAATAGAAGAAAGTTGAAATGAAATTAATAATATTTGATTACATGTAAATGGGTTTAGGATGAAGAAACAGAAATTCAATCATCTAAGACATAGTTATATTTTGCAAAATATAACATGAAAATGCTACTACTGGATCTAGCTCATATAATACAACTGAATCAGGGATGAGATAAAGAGAAGAGTACTAACAGGCTAATTTTAAAGGTATTCATTTATCTTATTACTGATAAATAGATAGGGATTCAATGTATGGTTACTCTTTTAAGATACTGTTGAACTATTAGATATTTTGCATAATATAGTGTACTGCACTATATAATATACTAACATTTTGATGTATATATTTTTAATTTTATGGAATGTATTTTTTTTTACATAATAAGATGCCACTTGAGGGATAATAATTTATAAAACACCCTGATTGCTGTAGAAATTCTATCAATAACCAAACAAACCATGTTTATTTTGTATTATAAATAAGGAACATTCTGTGATTTGTGATCAAATCTGTATAGTTTCAATGGATGCATGAATGTATTTTAATTATACTACATGGTCAGAGACTAGCAAGACTTTAGGGATAAAATCCATTTTTCAACCATTTAGAGAATACATTTCAAATACTAGGGAAACATGAACAGCAAAGCTAGCCTACCGTTTTTCATATAAATTTCATTAGATACATGGGGCCCCTTCTATCAAAGTGTCAAAAGCTATACTTAACTATATTTCTGGCATGCTCATTAGACTGCAGCAAAATGCACATAATTCATCACCCTGAATCCACACATTTAATGGAATAATTCAAAATGCATTTTTATATGTTCACATATAAAAACATATTGAAGTAGACTGTCTGAATGCAGTGAGATGTTCAACTGTTGGTGTTTTCCAACCAAGATACTACCATGGAAATTGATGCATTGATTTGAAATCAATTGACTCCGGTGTTTGAGGGAGAGGAATTAATAAATGAAAAGGGTTTAATGCTTTTCACTTAAACTAGAAAAAGAGAAAAGTTGTTAAAATGAGGGGGAGGGATTCAGAGAGAAAAGAGAAAATTATAGTATTTGTTTTTTTAAAAAAACCTTTGAATAGTAACAATGAAAATTCATTAGAGTTCAGTATAATATTTCAAAATATTAACATAGAATGGGAACCAGAATGTTCTACTAAAGAGATGGACATTTACAAAGAATGTCTTTCGACAAACTAAATCACAGGATTCCACTTTATACTTAAAAGGATAAAGAATAAAACTCCAAGACTCCCTTACAAAGAAGCTCAGTTGGCATTTGGTCTTACATGTGTATTTTGAAGGTATTCCAAGCATTTTTGCTAGGATATCTCTTTGTGGGGAAAGCTACATCACCAAGAACTAAAATTCTTGTGTTTACAGGCTGTCTTTTTTTATTGCAAATAAAGTTCATAACAAGGAAATTCTCTAACCCAGTTGAGGGATTAGCAATCACTCTTATGTAAGCAGGGGCATTCAGGTTTTGTGAATTGGTGATCACCAGCAGCATTCACGCAGGTGAGGGAAGAATTATGAAACCAGCATCATGCCATTGTGACCCAAGCCTTACTTCTTTTGTATAGGCCGCATGAAGTCCTCTGCATGTAAAAGAAGGGCAGAGTTTGTACCAGGACATACCAACACTGTTTTCATCATTTTTCACAAAAACAGCATGATTCTGTAGATGCCCATGATGGCTAAGTTTGGAATGCAGAGAGCAGCTGCAGTGATGCGTTGCTCTGTCTAAAATACTTTTCAAATATTTCCAAGTTAATACCGAGCTCTATAGGGCCCAGAGTTTTGTGGAAATTAGGATTATATTTGGGGCTGATGCTTTGCTTTATAATTTATTAAGTTTCCATTTAAAAAAAAGCTAAAAGTTTATAAAGTCAGGCAGGATATTGGCTTGATGTGAATCATAAGAGATATTTGTGAGCATCTTAATGGGCATGGATACATTCTGGCAAACTTGAGGCAACCATCTTCCTGGAAATGGATGGAGATAGAGCAAAATCCCCACAGGAAGAAAGTTAGGTGTCACCTACTGCATTAGCCACCTCCAAAGTGCCATGCTCCCATTGGGGCTCCAGGCACAGCCATGTCTTCAAGGCCTTTTGGAAGGCTAAAAAGTTTATTTTCCAGCATTCAAGCCAAAGGACAAGCCTATTGTATAGGGGGTTGCAAGATCCTAAGCCCAATAATTAGATAGCCTCCCTCTTGTGATTTCTTCTCCTCGACTCTTTTATCCATAGCCATTGCTCATTTTCCGCAGGTTAGTCAGCAAGATAGATGTTATGTCACTCTCTTCCATTCCATGTTCTACTTTGACACACTTTGGAATGTCATTCTGGTGTAGGCAGAGTGGATGATGGTTACTTTCCAATATCAGAGAAATTGCATCAACAAAAACTTTCAATAGGGAAGCTATAGTGACAGCTATCAGCTATTTTTATGGGAATTAACCCTTCTTGACTCCATGTTTTTGTTTCTTTCCCTGCCCCCCTCTTTCCTCTTAACAACTGGATGTCCATTAGTCTGCCTTCCAAACACTACCTTGCAAATAAATATTCTGATTTAAATCTTAGCACTCCGATGTTTGCAGGAGAGGTATTAATAGGAAGTTTCAGATCTGTTATTTAAACCGGGGGGAGGCAGTGATTAAAATGAACAGATCCCACACAGAAAGAGAAAAAGAAATAATAATATTTCTCTTTATGATTGATGAGTAATTTAAGCATAAATGTGACATGGTACTATTCATTACAGGCAATTAAGCTCATTAAGTAGAAAGGTACATTATTTTCAAATATTACTCCATTCACTCTCATAGCTTTTTTTATCTTAATAAAAGCTGGAAACGGACACCCCATCTCAAAGTTCTTCAAAATAGTCTGCCTAGTTGATCCATTCACTGAAAGAGAAAAGAAATGTCTAGAGGTGGGTCGCAAGGAGTGGCTGTATCAGTTGCTTTGCATATACATTGAGAGCTATTTGCAGTGGAGACCAATTCCTAGTCTCTAATCACACTTGGCCCCTAAAGTATTCTAAATACTAGATTCTCATATCCAAAATGCTCATCTATGCTCTGAATTGTGGGGAGAATAATTCAGCCAATTTATTTGTTGTAATAGCAGCAAGTAGAGAATCCACTTTTGAAAGCTCCTTCTAGTCTTGTATGTCTCAACCTTTAATTTGTATGGATTTCACATATGAAGGTGAATAGACATGTCCTAGGATAATGTTGCATGATCCAATCTGGGTCTGTCACCGGGACCAGAGGTTTTGTCTTCCATGCTCTCCAACACGTGCTGGAGCCCATCTTCAGGGAACTTCTATCTAACAGAGTGTATGCTGTTCTTTGTGTGGTATTTATATGGCCTGTTGTAGGAGACTTTTTAAGATGTTGATGGCTGGCTTTTAAGTCATTAGCTGTCATTTGCTTGTGCTGCCGAGTCCTCATCTTCTAAGTATTGGATAAGCTGGTGGTAAATCATCATTCCTGTTGACTGACAACGGGCCTGTTTCCCAGGCTTCAATCACTTCCGTGATTGTTTTTGTACCTGCTTGTCCAACAATTTTAGTAGCTGCAAAATTTAATGTTCACCCTTGTTCATTGCAGGGTGAGGCTACCTATGATTTTGGGTCTTCTCATCTGACTATTCACTTGTGTCCTTGCAATCAGGTGGTTAGCTTCCTTCCCATCTGTCCTATATAGTCACAGGGGCAATCCATCCAGGGGTTTCAGTAGATTACATTGGAAGTATCTCGAATTGTGAAATGATTTTTACAATACATAATTTGTCCTCGTATGAGAGCCTCTGGTGGTGTTCAATGCCTCCTTGCAGATCTTGGAAGTAGCATTCTCAAATGTTTTTGATGTATGGCAATGTGGTTGGTCTTGTATTTTGTTTCTTCCTTTCTCTCCTCACCATTTTGCACATTTGTATCGATTTTAGGGACACAGTGGTTCAGTGGCTAAGATGCTGAGCTTGTCAATCAGAAAGGTCAGCAAATCGGCAGTTCCAATCCCTAGCACCATGTAATGGAGTGAGCTCCCATTACTTCTCCCCGCTTCTGCCAACCTAGCAGTTCGAAATCATGTAAAAATGCAAGTAGAAAAATAGGAACTACCTTTGGTGCGAAGGTAAGAGCATTCCATGCACCTTTGGCATTTAGTCATGGTGGCCACATAAACACAGAGATGTCTTTGGACAGCGCTGGCTCTTCGGCTTTGAAACGGAGATGAGCACCACCTCCTAGAATCATGAACAACTCTAGGAGGTGTGCAGGGGAACCTTTACAGATTTCAGCTCCCAGAATTCTCCAACTAGCTAGCTAAGGAATTCTGGCAGTTGAAGTTACCAAGGTTGAGAAATACTATTGTAGTCTGATACTGGTCTATTGATACTTACTTTTGTGCGTGTTTTTTCAGCCACTTTAAATTCACCTTATGGTCGCTCTCTTTAGCCCACATTTCTTTTGTTTAATTATAAGATTGTCATGCAGAGCTGCACGAACAGCCTTGTGCACCAAAATATTTAATTATGAAACTCAAAGTAATTTATTAATGAACATTATTTTGTTTGCTTGCAAATTACATTTTTTTTCTTGAATGAGTAAGTATTTGGCCTGTATTTACCCTGCTACATATCACATAATAATGCAATTTGAATTCCGCATTATAAATGTGGATATAAAAAACTATTCTCCAATTCCAGAGGTAGTTGGATATAGAAAAGTATGTGGGCATCAAGAAGTATTATTAGTTTCCAGAAAGGTGTGGACAAGTAACATTTTTTTTCTCCCCTTCCCAAAATGTTATGGTACTGTACCTTCTACAAGAGAATCCATAAACAGTAGCAGAACCCAGCATGAGTCCACCATCTGCCATGTAAAACAAGGGTCATTCAGCTGGAGTTCGTTTGGGCATATTTAAAGTGCTACATTTCCATTTCAAACAAGAGGCATCCCTTTACATTGCATGATTATGAGTGCTATTGTTTCGTCTATTTCCTTAGTGTAAGCTCCAGATTCATGACTGAAACCCATTCTGAGTAGAAGATATATAGACCTTCCTCTACTTGTGGGAATGTTTCAATTTTAAACAGTCAATTGGAGTTTTCTTTCCACCTGGTTGTCAGGCCTGCAGCTTTCTTTTGGATCTTTGGCCTGCCACACTTTTTCTATTGTGGGAAAATGGGAGGGGGATTGTACGGTGCTATCTACTGTGTAGCCAAAACAAAATTCTTTCTAGAAAGCCAAGGTCATCTTTTATCTCTGCACCTCTGTACCTTACTGGAACTGGATGGGTGGAACGGCCACCATGGCAGTGGGAGATTGGACCATGTAATGGAATTGTGGGTGTGGGCACTTTCAGCTAAGTGGGGAAAACCTGGAAGCTTTCAGATTCAGGTTTTCCCAGATGAGCCAACATGGCTCTCTTAATAAATTGGAACTTTGAGCAATACTTTGCTTTGGATTCTGATTTCCTTTTGGATGCTATTTGGAACCCTGGCACTAGTTTCATCATTGTTAATGAGAGCCAGTGTAGCAACTAAACTGGAGGACTAACCGAGAGGTCCAAATTCCTGCTCAGCCTTAACCTACCAGATATCTTTGGCGCATGTGCGAAGAAACGGAATGGCGGCTAGGCTTTTTCGTCTCAATGCGATCTGGCGAAAAAGCGCTGGGAGCCCCTGGAACCAGCTTCTTGCTGCTCTTATTGAGGTCCTCAGGGATGACTGACATCCAGGGGACGTGTGCGGATCGAAAACCGAGGGGAGCTGACGCCTTTCACCAGCCCAGGACTCCAAAATCCCCAGCACGGTTCGGCGATCTCAGCGGCGAGAATGGCGGCCCCGTAGTGACGACGGAGGCGTTTGAGAGCGTTTTGCGGTGGTTCCAGCGGCTGAGGGGTTTCTCAACCCTCCTCTTACAGCTCTTACAGCTTGGTGAGCCTCCTGTGACTGTGTTGGCTGTGTTGGCTGTGTTGGCCAATTATTGCCATCTTTTAGAAAGGGGGAGATTGAACAGGGCTTCTATTCAGATCAGGCGAATTGGGTGGTTGGATGAGTGCGCCGTGGCCGCAGCCTTTTCTGGATGCCCTCCCTTCACATTTGGCTCAGTTCTTCCATCAATGCTACCTCTTTCAACAGCGCTGCCCCTTCTATCAACGCTGCCTCTTATGCCAACGCTACTTTTTCCATCAATATAGCTCCTTCCTATCACTATTACATCAACTTTATTTCCTGGTTGGGAGACCCAGCAGAGCAATTCTGGACTGGACTGAACAGGAGACTATCGTGCCAGGGAGTGGGTAGCTGGCCCAGATGGCGCCAAAGGGGATCGATCGGCAGGCTTCGTTGTCACCGTTACGGCCCCCCCAGGTGCCCCCCCTCCCGCATCACCTCAACGGCTTGCGGCGACCCTGCCGGTCTTGTTCTGGCTTCCTATTTATTTTTACGATACTGGAAGGAACCTGTGGATTTGCACCAGTTTATTATCAGCATTGGGAAGTGGGGTGGCCAATTCATGCGACGCTGGATGGCAGCCTTGGACAGAAGGGGACGGTGGATTTTACTTGGTGTCTTTGCGACCATCCCCCCACCCCCCCCCGGCTCCACTCGATCAGGGGCTCTTTGCAGTGCAGCCCTCCCTCGCCTTCTTCTGTGATTGCGGAGCCTCCTTCCTTCTTCTACCACCTTTACCATCCGGCTCTCTCTGTTTACTTTGTTTACGAACTTGGTCTCTCGGACTTCCAGATCTACGCCCCTGCTGCTTTTGTTGCGACTACGGCTGCCCACTGCTACCCCAAGAATATTATTCCAACTATCAGGAACATCATTCCATCTGCCCTCTATTTTACAATCGCCCATCCAGCACGGTTTTCCTTTTGGACCTTTGACTTTGGGTGCTTTTCAGGATTTGAGGAAGGGAGAGGGGCGGAGCAGCTCTCCCTCCTCCTTCCGCACCATTGACTATCTTAACCGTACTTGCACAGTGCTCCGCACATTTTAGGAATGTAGTGTGAATGGTGTGCCTGGCTGATGTTTGTACCCACCTTTTTAACCTCATATTGTTGTATTTTTTGTGTTTAATTAACATACGTGGGGAATGCATGGATGAGTGGCTGTGTATGTATGAGAGGATTGAGAGTACAGCCTGGTGCCTCCTCCACTGAGTGCTATTGCAGAAGTTGTTAGGGGGCCCAGGCCTACCTCTCGTCCCAGAATGAGTGACAAAAATCGCCTGCCGGATGGAGCGGAGGCTGCAGGAGGGGATATGAGGTCTACGGGTGCGGGGGTGGGCCGGAGCATTACGGTCACTATGGGGAGAGGCAGGTACGACGGGAACTTCAGGGCTAGCCATTACCGGGGAAGGAGGTTTCGCTACGTCACAGAGAACCTTCCTTCCGGCCCTGCTAGTTCCACTCCAGGGCCAGATGGTGAGAACTGTCAGGGCCCTGGTCTCAGGCTGTTTTTGCTAAATGCCAGGTCTGTGGTTCACAAAGCTCCCCTCGTCCGGGACTTAATTTTAGACGAGGGGGTAGACCTGGCATGTATTACTGAAACCTGGCTGGGCCTGGAGGGAGGAGTCCCCCTCACTGAAATGTGCCCAGAAGGATTTCAGGTGCTTCATCAGCTGCGACCCCAGAGAAGGGGTGGGGGAGTGGTGGTCATCGTCCGAAGGTCTTTAGTTCCTCGTAGGATCCCTGCTCCGGAGCTTGTTGGGTGTGAGTCCCTGTTGATGATATTGGACCTTGGTGGTCAAGTGGGTTTGTTGCTAATGTACCTACCTCCCAACAGCATTGCAACAGCCCTCCCCTCGCTCCTCGAGTCAGTAGCCGTGTTGGTGGTAGAGTTCCCCAGGCTTATGGTTCTGGGGGATTTCAACCTGCCTACACTTGGTGAACGCTCTGACTGGGCGCAGGAGTTCATGGCTTCCATGACAGCCATGGACTTGACCCAAGTAATTCGGGGTTCTACTCATTCAGCGGGTCACACGCTTGACCTCGTATTCCTCTTGGAGCAGTGGAGAGGTGATCTAGAGTTGAAGGGCATTAAGACCTTGCCCTTGTCATGGTCTGATCACTTCCTACTGAGGATTGACTTTCGGAAACCAATCCCCCACTGTACGGAGGGGGAACCGATTAGGTGGTTCCACCCCAGGCGCCTGATGGCTCCTTTGGGATTTCAGACGGCGCTTGGAGAAATACCTGACACTCTCGTCCACAATCTGGTGGAGTCCTTAGTCACTGCCTGGAATACAGCGGCGGCGCGGGCTCTAAACCGGATTGCGCCTTTGCAACCTCTCCGAGGCAGCGGATCCAGGAGGGCCCCTTGGTTCACCGAGGAACTCCGGGAGATGAAGCACCAAAAGAGATGCCCAGAGCACTGCTGGAGGGCCAGTAAATCTGAGTCAGACCGAGCACTGATGAGAGCCTTTATCAGAGCCTATCTGATGGCAATACGGGGGGCGAAATGTTCGCATTTTGCCACCCTTATTGCATCCACTGAATCGTGCCCAGCCGCCTTGTTTAGAATAACCCGCTCCCTCTTGAAAGGGAGGGATGCGGATGACCCTTTACAAGGTAGAGCTGAGGAATTTGTTCAGTATTTAACGGATAAAGTCACTCGGATTCGTACAGAGCTGGACTCCAATTGCACGGTACCAGCCGAGGTACTGGGGGAAGGTCTTGAGCATACTTTATGGATTGAGTTTCAACTTGTCTCTCCTGAGGAAGTGTACAAGGCCATGGGAGCGGTGAGTGCCTCCACTTGTATACTGGACCCGTGCCCCTCCTGGCTGGTCTCGACCAGCAGGGAGGTGACACGCAGCTGGATCTGGACGATAGTTAACACCTCTCTCCGGGAGGGAATTTTCCCGTTCCTCCTAAAGGATGCGGTGGTGAGACCCCTCCTGAAGAAACCATCTCTGGACCCAGCCATTTTGAGCAACTATCGTCCAGTCTCCAACCTGCCCTTTGTTGGGAAGGTTGTTGAGAAAGTGGTGGCCTCTCAACTCCGACGGTCCTTGAATGAAACCGATTATCTGGATCCCTTTCAGTCAGGTTTCAGGCCTGGTTACAGCACAGAAACTGCTTTGGTCGCGCTGATCGATGATCTCTGGCGAGCCAGGGATAGGGGTCACCCCTCTATCCTTTTGCTCCTTAACGTCTCAGTGGCCTTCGATACCATCGACCATGGTATCCTTCTGCAGTGGTTGCGAGAGGTGGGAGTGGGAGGCACCATCCTTCGGTGGTTCTCCTCCTACCTCTCGGACAGGTCGCAGTCAGTGTTGGTCGGGGGGCAGAGGTTGACCCCAAGGCCCCTCAACTATGGGGTGCCGCAGGGTTCGGTCCTGTCCCCCCTCCTATTTAACATCTACATGAAGCCGCTGGGTGAGATCATACGCCGGCATGGGATCAAATACCACCAATATGTGGACGATACGCAGTTGTATCTGTCCACCCCATGCCAACTCAGCGAAGCAGTAGAAGTGATGTGCCAGTGCCTGGAGGCTGTTAGGGTCTGGATGGGAGTAAACAAGTTGGCACTCAATCCCGACAAGACCGAGTGGCTTGTGTTTTTCCCTCCCAAAGATTGGCCCTGTATTCCATCTCTCAGGCTGGGGGTGAAATTATATGCCCCTCAGAGAGGGTTCGCAATTTGGGAGTCCTCCTGGATCCCCAGCTGACTTTAGAACACCATTTGTCGGCTGTGACCAGGGGGACCTTTGCCCAGGTTCACCTGATGCACCAATTGCGACCCTACCTGGATCGGGAGGCCCTTCAGACAGTCACTCACGCCCTTGTGACCTCAAGACTGGATTACTGTAACACGCTCTACATGGGGCTGCCCTTGAAGAGTGTTCGAAGACTTCAGCTAGTCCAGAACACAGCCGCGCGAGCAATCGTGGGTGCACCCAGTACACCCACGTTACACCTATCCTCCGCGAGCTGCATTGGCTACCCATTTGTCTCCGGACTTACTTCAAGGTGCTAGTCGTTACTTATAAAGCCCTACATGGCATCGGACCTGGGTACCTGAGAGACCGCCTCCTGCCAATTACCTCCCATAGACCGATCAGATCGCACAGACTAGGCCTCCTCTGGATCCTAACTGCCAGCCAATGTCGGCTGGCGACTCCCCGGGGGAGAGCCTTCTCTGTTGCAGCTCCAGCCCTCTGGAACGAGCTCCCCGTGGAGATCCGGACCCTTACTACTCTCCCGGCCTTCCGCAAAGCCACGAAGATCTGGCTGTTCAGGCAGGCTGGGGGGCTGTTGAAATAGCCAGCCCCACGGGAACTATGAATGTTATGTATTTTAAATTGTTGTTTGTCTATTTGTCTATTTATCCCCTTCCTTTGTTTATTGTAAGCCGCCCGGAGTCCTTCGGGAGTGGGCAGCATACAAGACTAATAAAATACAAATACAAATACAAAATAGTATCCTGCAACCAACCAGCCTCAAAATAAGTTTAATTCTAAAGCTCATAATGCTTCAAGCTTTCAAAAGGAAAATTAAAACCAAAATAAAAATATAACTTGTGGATTCAGAGCAGATGATCATCCAGCTGGAGTTGGTTTGGGGCATGTCTAAAGTGCTACATTTCCACTTCAAACAAGAGGCATCCCTTTACATTGCATGATTATGAGTGCTGTTCTTTTATATATTTTCAGAGAAAATGTTCACAAATATTTCCAAACTATTTCAATGTGATGATATATAAAATCTTTCTGGAATATTGTACCTGTTAGATTAGAATATCCAAAAGCAGGGCCTACTGTTCATTTATGCACTTATTTTTTAAATATTTCTATTTTTTTTCTTTGAAAAGGAGTTTCAAAGTAGTCAATTCAACTGCACTATTATATATAGTGACTTGAGGTACCTGGCCCAAGAACTGAGAGCTATTAGTTAAATAATGATTAAGATGTTGGTCTAGGACAGAGTCAGATCTGGCCCACAGGATGCTTAGATCTGGCTCATAGGGCCGGCCTGGAAATAGCAAAGGACCAGCCCGGTGCCTCTTCTAGAAAAAATGGAGTGTGGTGGGGAACGTGTGGCCCAGGGGTGGGTTTCTCGCCCCGTTCCAACCGGATCGGTTGGAACGAGGCCGGCGGTGTCCTCACGCATCTCTCTTACTATCCTTTTTCTAAAGTATTTTTAATTGAATTTTGGGGTTTCATTAGTGCCTTTGGATGTGATGACCCTGGATTCATGTGCTTTTCTTTCAAAGCTTTCAGTGACAATATAGTTCATCCATATAAAAGAGGGAGACTTCTTTTAATAATCTTCATTTTTATATTAATGTTCTCTAACTATTTAATTTTTCTTTTTTTGTTCCCAATTTTATTTCTGTTTTCATTTTGTTCTGCTGCTTTGATAATTATTGTATATCATTGTATATCATTTTGGTTTTGTTTGTTTTTTAAATAAGGTAGTAGGGATGGATTAGATAGATAGATGATAGATAGATACTCTGTTTCCCCCCAAATAAGACCTCCCTGGTCTTAAAGCCCCAATAGGGCTTTTGAGTGCATGCACTAAAATAAGCCCTCCCCCCAAAAATAAGCCCTCCCAAAATATTGCAACTCAGCAGCAACCATGAGGTTCACCTTCTTCACATCAAAAATAATCAGACTTCCCCCAAAATAAGGAGAAGCGCTTTGGGGAAAACACAGTAAGTAGGTAGGTAGGTAGGTAGGTAGGTAGGTAGGTAGGTAGGTAGGTAGGTAGGCAGGCAGGCAGGCAGGCAGGCAGGCAGGCAGGCAGGCAGGCAGGCAGGCAGGCAGGCAGGCAGATACTTTGAATGAATGCATTTATGTGTAGGGTTGCATTTGCTCATTTATTCGCTTTACTTATTCTGAAAGTGTTTCAGAAACATTTTCTATATTAAATTTGTACACCATTTAATCCTCAGAGAATTTGAGAGTTTCTAATATATACTTCTTTGCAGTAATACTCCAAAGTGATAATAGTAATAATCCAATTGTGTGTCTGTACACACACACACACACACACACACACACACACACACAGCATAGCTTTAATATAGACTGCAGTAATGAAATACAATTATGATGTAGTAGTCTTGTTACTTGACCTAGAGACATTTGCTTTTTTGAAGAGGTAGATTCATGAACAATTTTATGAATACATGTTTGTTTGCCTGCTTTTAGTTCCTTTACTTTGGAAGGAGTTTGCACTGCATACCCTTAAATACTCCTCCTCCATTTTTTTAAAGCAACCTTTAAATGTAAAGAAAAGGCATTAATGGCTTAGCTTCATCAAGGTATGTAGCTGATTCCAGAGTTTAGACTCAACCAGCTTTTCCACAGTTACACCCACACCCTAATCTTTGGATCTGGTTGTTATTAACTTTTTTTCACCATTGTTTATCTGACTGAGTGTGAGAGTTATTATAAGCAGCGCAAGTGACTACTGTACTGTGATAAATAGAAGTTTTTCATGTCTAAAGGTGATCACACGTTCTTGGTGATAATGGAATAGCACCAGTGGTGCTGAAACACCTGACAGAGTTTCATTATGACCAGTATTGCTCCTCCAATGTTGTTGATTTTTTAAAAAGATGATAATTACTCTGTGAGTGTTTCCAAGATTAATAAGGGGGGGGGGTTAAAAAAA